>NW_011351202.1:0-4695 GCF_000735185.1 Notothenia coriiceps | reverse complement strand
TGAAAACACCAGCGATACTTAGCTCAATCAAAGTAGGATTTGCCTCCTCTTTGCCTCCCTCTTTGACTCCCACAGGACTCCAATTTCTTTGTCAGTCTTCGTCTTGCTGACACTCCAGGAAAGAGCCACCTAAGATGGACACCTGATTGCTGAGTTCTCAAAGCTGATTGCTGAGTTCTCACAGCTGTGGGGGCACGCCCCTCTAATTAGTTAACTCTCTTCAGCTGGTGGGCGACAGCAGAGTGTTCCTGCCTATTGTAATGCAGGGTTAAGGCGCGTGACCCACTGAGACCTGTCTTACAGGTTGAGTTGAGCAGATCTGAGATTTAAAATCTCTCAGTAATCGCCGTTTTAGCTACAATAACTACAGAACAATTATACAGAGTAGAATAAATGAAACAGAGAAGTCTATTTAAACAAGAATATAACTTACAGTGATTGCTGAGTCAGTATAGATAGTGTCCTCACCGGGTCTGGATGCACACTGAGTTATTCTGATTTTAAATGCGCTATTTAAATGATTTTTAGCTGAGGGTTTACTAACTCACGCTGTTTTGCACTTCGCGCAATCAGCAGAGTGTTCCTGCCTATTGTAATGCAGGGTTAAGGCGCGTGACCCACTGAGACCTGTCTTACAGGTTGAGTTGAGCAGATCTGAGATTTAAAATCTCTCAGAGATCGAAGTTTTAGCTACAATAACTACAGAACAATTATACAGAGTAGAATAAATGAAACAGAGAAGTCTATTTAAACAAGAATATAACTTACAGTGATTGCTGAGTCAGTATAGATAGTGTCCTCACCGGGTCTGGATGCACACAAGTTAAAAACATTTTAAGAATAAAACATTTTAAGAATAAAACCAGACTTAAAGTTTTACTGGGTTTGGCAGTTAACCCCCTCCTGTGAATCAGACGTAAACTGCATATAAGTCCAGCTCTCATGTACAGTAAAGTACGTTTTTTAATTGACAGACCATACTGGTCGAAGCTAACAGCTACAATGGCTCAACATATTGTATTCCATTACCAGAAGCAGCTATATGTATCTGCTGGCTAAAGACAATAGGAGCCTTGGTTTCAGATATGTGCTCCAGTCCAAGAGCTGCATGTCAGTGCAACCAAAGTCCAGCAGTAAATAATGACAACAAGAGCTACCGCCACGCACATGAGCTCATCCTTTGACAAGTCCCGCCCACCCTTCAGTTGAGTGGCGGGGAACTTCAGAGCGGTGACACGGCTCGTCTAGTCATCTGTTACAAAAGAGGCCCGACTCCTTTCGTCTGATCCCGCCGACCACTTTCAACTGCTGCCAGGGCCACAGGAAGCCAGTCATGCTCAGTGTGCAAATGTGTGTGTATATGTGTGTGGGGCAGTGTGTGTGTCCAGCAGGGATGGGGTCTCTTGTCTCTCGATTTTCCGCCCTGATTGGACTGAATGAGTGGCCATTCTGTTGTCCAGCTGAATCCCTCCATCGCTCGATTTCTTTGAGTTCATAGCGTGGAGGCAAATGACACAATCTTACAGCTCTAGACGTGAAATCACCCCAGGCCTGATGCCTGTTTGCATGCCAAGGATGCACACCCCTGCAGAATAATAGCCGTTAAAAGGGACACTTGATACATTTAATGCTGTTTATAGTAGTTTAGATTCTGAAAGGCCATGGGAAATTTTTTCAGTTTTTCTGCCTAATCAGTTTTAATGGATTGTTTGATGCCAAAAGGCAATTGGCCAATAGGCTTTTTAAGTCACAGTGTAAATCAATAACCCTAATAATGGTATACGATAATTTAAGTTAGTCTTCAACGATGTACCTCTTATTTAATGGACCAAATATAAATGTTTAAGTGAATAATTGCAAATTATAACTCATTACCATGAAATAGAACTCTTACAAATGAGCTAAAAATAAAACTTAATCCCCTCAATGTTTAATATATTTATTTTAATTATTTTACGCTTATTATATAACTACAGTATATAAAAACTGCAATTAACAAAAAAAGCAGCATTTAACATCCGTCATTGATGTAAAAGGATTAATTGACAGAATACATTCACAATGTGTACAATATGTGCAGAAATATCACACATTTATAGACTTTAATACTTGACAGAAAAATATTTCCAGTAGGAAGTTTACACAAAGCATTTAAAGCCACGATGAATCACTTTTCATGTTGCCGCAGTTCACTGAGCATCCAAATCTGTCCAATCTTTTACTTCACGATCGTACATGTAAGGATTTAAATCAGCTGAGTTCATTATGTGTCTCCGTCATAAAGCAGGCTGTCTATAAGTAACTTATTAGCTCAAGTTTCAAGTGTACATGCGCTCACCTAACATCTAACAGGACGGGACATTTTCTTTCAAATCAGCACTCTTCCTTTCAACTAAGCTACAGCCTGCAGCAACTCATATTAAATGACTGTATAAGGACATGTGGGGTCTTGATGGTGAACACTTAGCAGTGTGTGTTTGTATTTATGTCTGTGCAGCACTGAGTTTACATTTTTGTTTTAAGATTTGTTTTCACTGTAACCAAGGATTGACTTTAAATATGTCAGACTTCCACCTAATGTCTCTTCAAATCCTTCAAATGATGACTCAATCATCGCCCAGAGTAATGACTGTTTACACTCAGTTTTACAGAAGGTTTTTTTTAACGATCAATCTGTTCAGTGGTAGTGTTAGCGCCCAGACTTGCATCCTTTGCCCCGGGCCTTTTACTAATTTTCATTCCCGAAGAAGGGTTACGATAATGAGCCTTTTTAAAGTCCTTGGCCGGTAAATGTGGAGCGGATCTTCTATGTTAAGTTCTGCAGGAGGTTGAGGGCCAACAGTGAGAGGTTACATGGATTGAGCTGGCTCTGGCAAGCGTGTCGGCTAACTTCCTCCCACACACCGATGCCAAGCATCAAACCATTCGTCATCTCAGAAAACACACTCATATACAACACTAGGCTACATATTAAGCACATATTTATGCAAGAACACTTTTCAATTCACATACACATGTAGAAATGCAAATATCAAAACGAAAGCTGGAGCAACATACATTTGGTTAGATAAGGGAACATATTGAATAATTTGTTCATAATGCTTTTTTTTTGTGCACTGTACCATATAAACTCATCCCAGTACTCTAAAGTCTAAACTGTGGATGTTTGCACATTCCTCTGACAATAATGCACATTTAAGCACAAATACTGACCCTTTAAAACTGCAGCTCTTCCACTTTTAACTCAGATATAGAGCCAATTTTTTTCGTAGCATTTGCCAAAAGATTTATAGTTGTGAATGCATATTTATTGCACACATTTTATTTTTTGTTATAGTTTTTACATTTGTATATTCTCTTATATTTGCTCCTATTTTACATTTACATTTGATATGTTACCTTTTATACACCAAAGTAAATTCCTTGTATGTGTTGACCTACTTGGCAATAAACCAAATTCAATTGCATACATACATTTATGTTTTCTCACGTGGCAGGGGCTATGATTTGCCTGCTGCATTTATAAAATCAAATCTCTGCCATGGTCTGAGTCTACTTTTTCACAAATGAGAA
Source organism: Notothenia coriiceps (assembly GCF_000735185.1). Lineage (NCBI taxonomy): Eukaryota > Metazoa > Chordata > Actinopteri > Perciformes > Nototheniidae > Notothenia > Notothenia coriiceps. The sequence continues at coordinate 1,122 of NW_011351202.1, read as the reverse complement.
ACATGATCTGGGAAATCTGTAGCTGTCTATATCCCCTTTGATAAGAGAAATGCCCTCTTTTGCCCCCATGTGTCATGCATCAACATGTTTAAAGCATATCCATGAGTCAGCAGGGAACATTACATGCTGTCAGAACAATAGTTTAAAGACAATCATACCAAACAAAAGGAAGCCATTGTCTGACAGTTCTCTTTGTGGATTACAAATCACATAAGGTGCCATGGACCTCAACAGAACAAAACACAATGAGACTCTTTCTGTGTACTGACTGAAAAGAAAGGTGAAAAAAAACATGAGAGAAAGGAATTCATAGAAAGTTTTGAACATCTCTGACTTGTACAGATCCTGTGAGATAGAAAATAATAAAAGAGACAAAACGCAAAACCCAAGGGTATTGTTCCCCTAATGTTGTATTATCTGAGCTGGTCTTCATTAGCCCTCTTTATAATTTCCAATTGGAGCTCATTGGAGGTTGTTATTAGATTCCTGCTAATAGATTCAGTTGATTCTCAGCAGGTTGCTCTCTTCTTGTTGGCCACCACTGACAATGTATTTATATCTTCTCCATGGAGTAGTTCTACATTACACTTTAACGGTCAGCACTGGCCATCCTCCCCAAAAAATATATGCGTGTAGGTCTATGCAAGCATTTTATTATGAAACATATTTACGCTTTGTGCGAGGCGACAACCTCTAATGGGGGTGTTATTATGACGGGAGAACAAAGAGCGGAACATTTCACGTGCAGAGGAGATCGGATGGATGTATGGGTGAAAAACAGAAGACTTTCATCAGAGAGACTGCCAATCGTGTCCCGGGTGAAACCAAAAGTCGACTTCGACTTATTTTAGCCTAACATACATAACCCAACGTAACAGATATTGTTGTTTGAACCCAAACCATGATCTTTTTCTAAAACCATGCAACAGTTTTGTTTTAATTCACAACATTAACTGTGTGTTTCAGTCTTGTAGGGACTTGGCTTTGGATGTAACACCTTCTTTGCACGACAAGGTGCCCTTGAGCAAGGCCCTGGTCAAATACAGTGCGCATTGGTTGCTGTACAGTAGCTGCCAGGGGCGGACTGGCCATCTGGACGAATCCCGATGGGCCGGTACTGAA
>NW_011351201.1:0-1473 GCF_000735185.1 Notothenia coriiceps | reverse complement strand
AACAAGCCTTTTAGGACAGAGAGTGAATACACATACTATACAGAGATGCTGTATGAAAAAACCAATGTGAGTTTGGAAAATAGCACAATATAAATGTATTTTAGTAGACCTCAACAATGGAATTATGATCAGTAGAAATGGCCAGGACCTTTAAGTCATAATCTTGTTATATTTGAAATTCTGCATTGCAAGACATAAGAGAAGGTGATTGACAGTTGAATTATGAAATATATGAAAGCTGGAGGACGTTTTTTTACTGAAAAATACGCAATTATAGAACGTGATGCTCATCATGCTGTTAGCTAACAATGTCCTGGAAGTCATTTCAATAATGAATTCATCTTTGGTGTTTGCTAGAAGCAAAACAAAAGCGTCTTACAATAAATTGATGACATTTACGCATGAATACTTTGTCTCCTGCCCACTTCCCTTTTAAATGTTACACTGATTGCTACAATTTGGCCATTGCTTTTCCCATAATTGGCTCTATTCTTCTCTTACTGTTCAAAGAGATTCCTGCTTGCAAAGACAACAATCAGTCTGTTTGTTTTTATAGTAAAATATGTGACCGATAACAGTACTGTGCTCAATTAAGAAGCTCTTTCTCAGAAGAAGGCTGATAACGTGGACCCTGCTGTGAGAGAAATGAAAGGCCAGGATCAGAGCTGAGGTCCTTTCCCCTGCTTTACTTTTTATATTCATTCTTAGATACTCAGAACAAATATTGAGCACTCTTGATTTCCCCTTTTCTCCACTCTTTGCCATTTGCCATCTGCCATTAGCATATATTTTTGAAGTCATTTGTTGCCTTTCAGTCTCTTTCTTTCCTTCCTTCATCTCCTCCTCCATTCCTTTCTCCCACTGCATCTTGTTTTGTTTTGCTGTGAAATTTGCGCTTTACAGCGTGATAATAAGCAGTCTGCCTCGACTTGCAATGGCCCCCAAGAGCCACTTTCAACGTCTACAGTATGTATGTATGTGCGAGAATGTGAGTCAGTCCCTGCATATTATGTCTGTGTATGTGCAAGTTCAGACATGTACCGTAATTTTCCGACTATAAGCCGCGACTTTTTCCCCATTTTTCGACGCTGCGGCTTATATAACGGTGCGGCTAATCTATGAATTTTTACAGCTAACGGCCACCACCTTTAACTCTATGGGCTCTATGGCCGGTCCGCGGACCCCGACCTTTAAGCGGCGGGTTCCAGCAGGAAAAGCTGGAGGCCGGAAAAGAGTGAGACAGGTAGCGCGCAAAAGTAAAAGTGGAACCGAGAGTGGTATGCCGCTGCTGCGGCTTATATTCAGGTGCGCCTTATAGTCCGAAAATTACGATAATTGTGTGAAAGTTTGTGATAAATTTGTGATGTAAATGGAAGTGAGAAAAAGGGATTGTGTGTGTGTGTGTGTGTGTGTGTGTGTGTGTGTGTGTGTATGTGTGTGTGTGTGTGTGTGTGTGTGTGTGTGTGTGTGTGT
>NW_011351200.1:0-4665 GCF_000735185.1 Notothenia coriiceps | reverse complement strand
GTGATTGGGTCCATTTATTCCTAAGTCACAGCACATACAATGAGCACAATAAGCAAATAATGTAATAATAAGAATCTTGTAATGTTAAATAAAAATGGACTCCACAGGATGACACTCAGGAGGTGTAGCTGCCTTATATGCCCGCACATTCAGGTAGGCTCGCCCTGATTGGCCGGCTACGTTTATACAACTTCAGTGTGTGAACGCTCGCATATCGTTGATGAGAGTAGTACCCATAGAGTCCAGTAGAGGGCTTCGGTTGTGCTTAGGGTTACAATACGTAACCCCCCGTTATTGTTTCGCCCATGACAAATTGAATACAAACTGGAGTTTAAATAATTTGCCTTTTTGACTGCCTTGTGCAGGTTGATTGCCAATAAAGCAGAAATTGAAAGTCTGATTATATATAAAAAAAGATTTCCCATTGGGAGAATCTGATAATGTAGATTAATTAACCAGCGGTCCATATGCAGACGCAGCCATGGTAGATCTCCCACTTTTTGACTACAGACCAATTAACTAATGCTGCAGCCTGTGCGACTGCTAACTCCACAGAGGAATCATTTGGGAAATTCACTAGAAACATCATTAATTACAAGACTGGAGAAGTGGAGGATGGACGGTAAGCTGTGTTGTCTGACAGGAGTACGTTTTCTCTGCACCGTTGTCACCCTGAAATAGGAGGCGTGCGTGTGTATATATTTCACTATAAAGCATGCAATTTTAATCTGTCCAATAAAACAGCTCCCAGTGCAGCAGCGGATCACTTACAAGGATGTAAAAGTTTGATGCGGCTCTTGTCAGGTTGGATTTAGCGTCCTCGGCTCTGTAAATCACCCACCAGTAGACCATATGGCCAAGTGCGGAGTGCTGGATCTGAATCCTGATTTATTTATCGTCGTCTTGTGTCTGCCAGGACAGGCGATGCAGCTTGGCCTATTTCTGCACTATACTTGGAGTATCAGGTCCCGTGACACTTTAGTGATGACTCTACATATGTCATTTTTACAAGCAGGGCTAATTTTATGACATCAACAAACAAAGTAGTCATAATAGTAAACTGGATTAATTTCTACAATATGTAGTCTAGTAATATTATTGTATATGTATTTTACCATAGGTTCAATGTATTCTGAATACATGTGCAATTTGTGTAGGTACTTCCTGTTCCAGAGCATACTTGGCTTAGCGTCGTCAGCTTTATCAACCTTTACAGAGAACACGACACCATTGGTAGATGTAAGTGCTCGTATATCCTAAAATCCTTTTAAATTTTGCCAGTTTTGAATGATTTTTAATAATTTGTTTTACATCGCATATTGACTGGCTAATGTTCCATTTTATTTGTGTTTTACAGCTGTATTTGTCTGCCTGTCATGTCTGTGTTTTATCTGTTGTAACTTCGTACATGCTGCCCTTCTTGGCCAGGTCACTCTTGGAAAAGAGATTGTAAACTCAATGAGTCTTTTACCTGGTTGAATAAAGGATATATACACTTGCCAATAAACAGTTTTATTAGACCTTTTCCGGTAAGAAAATAACCATTTAGATTAACAATATGTCATTAGTCAATCATAACTTGCGCCAACATTTCGAGCTGTGAGAGCGAGGCACAAAAACCATGTCAACAATGTCTTTATTGACACAGGTCTGTACTGCAAGTTAACTATAGGATCTTTAATAATAATTATAATTTAAATTATGAGAGCAACCAATTTAGCTAGACTGATTGTTAACATTTGCTAGCTAGCTTATTAGATTGTATTTAACGCTAACGATCCCTGGTTAGCTTGGCAGGTACATAGCTAACTTATATGTAAGGTGATTAGAATTTGTTCTTGGTGTTATCGAAAAAGTAATCCAGGGGACATATTACCACAAATAAATGGTTGAAAGATAAAACATAATATGGTTTTAGATTAACCTTTTAAGTTGTAAACATTAGTTTCCTTTGACATAGTAAAGCTGGTAATTATATTAACTTAATCATATGTTTAATTCAAACTTGAATTTCAGCATTTCTTGATTTGAAACCAAATGCGTGTTGTACAAACTTAATTAACTTCTCTTGATGAGTTACATTTTCTCTACCTTGAGTTCAGAATTCCAAATACCCTATCCTTATCACTTTACATGCTTGTACACATTCAGACAGTTAGGACCTTAAAGGACTTGTTAGCTGAACAAATCTCACACAAAAGACAATTTTATCAGGAACCCATATCGATATTTCGTTATGTTTTCAAATGATTCACAATGTTATTCATTTAAACTGGCAGGACTTTCAAATCCTACAATGGGGATTTCAAAATGCAATGTTTATAATTTTTATATTAAAAACGTAATAAATGGTTAAAAATACTTCCTGGATAATAGGAAAGGTATCACCCAGCTGGCAGTAAAAGCGTAATACCCCCCATCTTACTGCAGCACATTTTAGCATCATTCAGCACATTGTTGAGCATTCTCTCTCAGATTCCCCGAACTCATTAACCGATTGTTTTCAGACGCAGCATGCAGCTGTTATTGTAAAAAAAACCTCTTGATAAACGTGTTAAAAAGTAAAAGTTAATGACTTGTGCAGCATTTAACAACTAAAAAGAGCTGAGTGCATTAAGAAACAAACTATACATAAAATATTGTTGTGGTTCAGAGTGGTTAGAGGCCCTTATGCTGAATCCAAGTTTGACTCCAGCTAACGGAACTATAAGGCAGTGTCTTTCCCTAAAAAAAAAACAATTTTGAAGCACAGTTGACGTGAAAATGCAGCTTTTTTGTCCGCCTGGAGAATGTGAAGTACAATTTGTACGGGCCATGGGCTCCTTCTGTTGTGGCAACATTCAAGGGCGCTGATTTAGGCTACACTTTACTGTGGCTTTCTTAGATTTTGAATTACAGTTAGTGTTGGCTTTTATGTTGAATGTTTTGCTGTTGTGCCACTTGTATCATGGGGGCAGTGCTTTGGGGCTGTGATCCAGGCCCCTGCCTTCAGTGGATCCCATTATTTCAACCAGCAAGGATTGTCCTTAATATTCCACCTGGCAGCTTTAGAAGCCCGATACAGCATCCATGTAGGAGCATTTGGCCGAAGTAGCGATGGTGGCACATTGGCTACCTCTACATTTGGAAGAAGTCTACAACAAGTAGGCCTTCACATCCAAGAGGATGCTCTCCAAGGTGCTGAAAGTCTAGGCCACATGCCTTGGATGCTGATGAGAGAAAAGCTGGTCTACAATTGCCAGCTGACCTGGGCAAAAAAAGAGCGCAAGTGAAGAAACGAGGTTAAAAGACAGAGCGCTGGACACCTGACACATCAACAGGAGAAGACAGGAACTTGATTTCAGTGTGTGAACTTTCTATTTTTTAGCAATATATTTGTTCTCGCATTTGTCAATGTCACCAATACCAAATGGAATCCAATAGCAATTGTCTTCATGCAGACAATGTGTGACTACATATTTATAAGGGGTGTTTCTCTGACTGATTTAACGCAACTGTGAGAGTAACGTGAAGCTCTCAAAGGTGTACATTAAATGGTGTACATTGATGGAGCCACTCTTTTCAGGCTGGAGCAAAGTACCCGACAGCACAATCATCTTGGTAAAACAATTTATTACATTTCAATAAATAGTTATAGTAAACTATCAGTAATATAATGATCATTATATAATGACCTTGAAGACGTACATGGAAACCATAACAACAAATGACTGAGCCACTCGGAATCTTTTCCAGATTTGACAACACAGAGTATAACATGTACACTTTTGAATATGATGTCGATTCAGAGAATCATGTGTTTAATCATATAAGTGACTCGTGTAAATATTATACCGATGATCAATTTAATGACAATGTTGGACTTGAAAATACATTTTCTTTAATACATTTCAACTGCAGGAGTCTGTATCCAAACTTTAATTGATCACGGACTACCTACATACATTTAAAAGTAAATTCAAAGTAATTGCTATAACGGAGACTTGGTTAACACTAGAACCGCCAGAGGTCGCTGTATACCTAAAACCGCCAACGGGTAAAGTTTACCCGTTATTGATTTCCAAGGTACAATGTACCATACAGAACAGTGAGTTTTGATCGCACAGGGATGATATGTATACCAATATAATCTGTGGACTTTCAGCTTTTCATATTATATAGTTTGTACAGATAGCATGAAGTATAAAATATCGCTACAGTGCTGATTTAAATGCTTGGTGTTAGACTTGTGTTTTGTGTAGGTATATATCTCTATCTCTCTCTCCATCTATCTATAACTATCTATCTGTCTATCTATATATCTATATATATATATATCCATCTATCTATCTATCTCTCTCTCTATCTATAGGAACAGCAGTAGACAAAAGGCGTTGCTATAGCAACACGTCATGTTTATGTTTACGCGCAAAATCAACAGCGCGATGATCGCTGCATATTCTATGGTAGAAATATTACCCACTCTCGCTAATAAACGCTTGATGTTAGGCTTGTGTTTTGTAAAGGTAAAAATGCTTCATATCTTCTGATAGCCTTCTACTCATAAAAAAACAACAACATGACAATAATATAAATTAATATAATAATGTATTTGTTATATAATTGAACAACAGATAACACAGAACGTATACAAATAACAAAAAACATCAGAGAAGAAGAACAATA
>NW_011351199.1:7432-7907 GCF_000735185.1 Notothenia coriiceps | reverse complement strand
GTTCGTGCACAGAGGGGATTGTCGGGAAAGAGATGGCTGTTTGAGGAAGCTCCCATTTATTAACATTTCAACAAACAAGTTGCATATTTGCATAACGTATTCAAGTGTTAGCATTTAGTGCAATAGTAGCTACAGAACATGTGCTGTGTAAACTGTACTGTATCACATAGCGTTTCAGACACACAAACTTTTCAACTTTCAAACTTAAACGGTGCGCTCCCAGCGCACGTACCGGCAGTGATCTACAGCAGCGGTTTTCAACCAGTGGTACGGGGACAAACTGTCTCGCTCTCGTAATGTCTGTCTGTCTTGCTCTCGTTCTGTCTCTCGTACCACTCTCGGTTCCACTTTTACTTTTGCGCGCTACCTGTCTCACTCTTTTCCGGCCTCCAGCTTTTCCTGCTGGAGCCCGCCGCTTAAAGGTGGGGGGCGCGGACCGGCCATAGAGCCCATAGAGTTAAAGGTGGTGGACTGT
>NW_011351199.1:3263-6264 GCF_000735185.1 Notothenia coriiceps | reverse complement strand
CGCTTGAAGGTGGGGGGCGCGGACCGGCCATAGAGCCCATAGAGTTAAAGGTGGTGGACTGTAACCTGTAAAAGCCATAGATTTAGGAGCTCCCCTAGTGGCCGTTAGCTGTAAAAATCCATAGATTAGCCGCACCGTTATATAAGCCGCAGCGTCGAAAAATGGGAAAAAAGGCGCGGCTTATAGTCCGAAAATTACGGTATTTCTGAGACACTTACGAAGATCGTCAACATTTGTAGGTTTATTTCCATTCGAAACACTTTAATAAAAATGTTTTTTCAGAATCAAATCAGCATTGTAAATAGTTCATAAGTAGAAGACTACAAGGATCAGCTCTACATTTCTCGAAAACTCATTAGAAACAGGTTGAAAATGTGTTTTCAGACTCAAATATAAGCAGAAAAAAAGCTCGTAAAGAAGATTTTTTTTACAGTGTTTAAGTTAGAACATCACATTTTGAAACGGGGTTCAGAAATCAAAAATGAAGACACTTATATCTGAGACACATATCGAGGAACATGAACACTTTCATCCAGGCTAATATCTGAATGTAAATCTCTTACAGTGAGATGAACGCAGGATCTCGTGGCTTTAATCCCCAGCCACTTGACAGCGCTGAGGTCAAAGTCGCGGTGCCCTGACAGCTCAGACCTAACAAAGGTATTCGCAGCAGCTTTTTCCCGACGGCCGACTTCTAATGATGATGGACGCTGCTGTTGTGGAGAATCACGGCATTGTTCCAGGTGACATTCCTGCCAGTCATTTGGATCTGCGTTTGCCAGCCCGTCTCTCTGCATGACAAAGAGCCGGGTCACCTGACGCTTCGACTTCACCCTCTTCACTCAGCAGCCTCCCAGCTAAAGTAAACAAACTGTTAATTCAGGATAATTCACCATAACCTATAGCCCCGGCTGTATAAATTCCTCACCTCCCTCCTCCCTCCTCCCTCCCTTCCTTCTGTCCATCAGTCCCTTCTGTCCTTTCTCCCTTTCTGCCATTTACCTTCATTAACTAATGTTAGAGCGTTCAAGACTTTCAGGAAAAAGCCAACAACCTCCAACGTTACGAATTAACATCTGGCGTTGATTACTCACTACGAAAACTGGAAATCTTGCCAAGTATATTAGTCTAATATCTAGTCAGAATATGTCTCTACACCTGATATAATACATTATAACTTCAGAAGTAACACTGCAGTGAGATATTAGGTCTTGTTTTTAGACAATGCATCATCTTGTTAAGTCAAAACATCTTATTTTGAGTCGTATCTCAGATGAAACACATATTTTTTTTACATATTTATTAGAAAATCAGAACACTTTTGAGCATTTGCGGCTTATATTGTAACATAACATCTCCTGATTCTGGTCAAATATAGTTCACACATTAGTTCTCCAAGCTAATTACAAGATCTGATTTATCTAAATACCCCTTCTTATTTCAAGGAATCTTACCAAGCACATTTTCACTTGTTCTATTGGCAGATTTTTCTACTTATTTCAAGTGAAAACGATTTGTTTTCATTATTGTTTGACTTTTTTTCGGAGCAGCATTTCTTCCAGTGCTACATTAGATTCAACTTCATCGCCATTGTGTAGAGTAACAACATGGAGTTAGCATCTATCTAGAAATGCAAAAGAAACAGTAAAGTGTTTAGGTATAATATAAAAACTACACTTTGTTGGATGTTTGATGAACATTCATTCTTTTCACAGAGAGCCAAAGATATTCAAACATTTCAAAAAGTGTAAATATGTCGTTATCAGATATTCTTGTTAACAGTTAGAAACTTGAGTTATTTTGATCGATTTTCTGAATGCTGGGCGATATTCACCCAAAAGGTACTTGAGGGCAGTAGGAGTTTTTGCTTTTAGAAGAGTGGTAGCGTTATTACGTGAAATGTTGTGGCTAGTATTATCAACAGATACCATCAGAGCCTATTTTGGGTTTTTTGTGCATGACGCGAAGGGCTAAGATTGCACCAAGACTTTTTTGAATCATCCATCATGTATTTTTCCACCACTTTGGTCCAGACACGATCTATTCTTATATATAATAATGGATTAAAAATATTCGTGGTCCCCAGATGATACCCGTAAGAAAACATTCGGATATTCACGAGTTAATCTCACATGGAAATTACCATAACTTCTTACAGTGTTTGGTTAATACGCTCTGTATGTTGGTGGATATCGAGGTTCTTGAGGGGAACGTTAATGCTTTTTGAAAGTTAAAGTGAAGTTACCCAGCATTTTGTGGGTGGAATTAAAGAAGGATAACAGATAACATCAGAGCCATGACAATTGTGTGTTTGCTTGAATGTTTTTGGGAACATAAGTAATTCAAATCAAGAGGTCAAGACATATTAGCACACAAGCAACCGACATGATTCCAAGAAGGCAACAGAATAATCATAATAACAATTATTCGACAACAGATACAAGAAAGATTAAGATAAAAACCACGATAAAACGTATAAATAAAATGAAATAATAACGAATACGTCATGCCATTAGAGATTCATTCAGCACCAGCATGAAGAAAGATGAGTTGTTTATCCCTAATATTAAAGTTTGCAAAGTGTTCCAATGGGTCAGATTAACAGTGACACTACATTGAGTGGAGTTAGGGGTGTGTGATGGAGGGAAGGTCCTCTTATCAGGTGAGGCCTCCCCCCTCCACCTCCTCTCCCCCTCTCTCCACTGGCCTTTGTCCTCTCCCACAATGGGGTGATCAGGGCTGAGCGGGGTACAAAGGGGTAAAGGGGGTAGTAAAAGAAAAAGCAAAAAAGAAAGAAAGGTGCTGTTGATCCGTCGTTCTTTACGGAGAGGTGGTTCAGGTAAATAGGGCCTTTTCTCCTCGGCTTTGTTTCAGCTACACAAAAAACATAATGAGGGGGCTGTGCTAGTGTGTGTGTGTGTGTGTGTGTGTGTGTGTGTGTGTGTGTGTGTGTGTGTGTGTGTGTGTGTGTGTGTGTGTGTTGTGTGTGTGTGTGTGTGTG
>NW_011351199.1:0-2375 GCF_000735185.1 Notothenia coriiceps | reverse complement strand
ATACTAAATGAAGACCTATAATTGCACACTAAAACAATTCACTAAAAACACACTTCTTCTCCCTGGCCTTTTAGTCAGAGCACGACTCCTGACTTTTCCCTGTGTTTTTTATATATCTGTTGTAATTTATTGTCTTTTATTGTGATTGTAGTATTTATTACATGTACAGCACTTTGGCCCGACCAAANTCCAATGTTAATAAAAGCTGTTGGGAGTTTGATTTATTTTAAATTAACACAAATACAAAATGAAAACCTATAATTGCACACTAAAACAATTCACATAAACCTCTGTTTTTTACTGGGGCCGGGGCGGTTCAACTTGGTTTTGGGGTGGGGGGTGTGAGCCATAGTTTATGGGCGCTGTACGCAATAAAGGCGTAGTTCTGTTAGTATAAGATAATAAGATGTACTTTGTTGATCCAAAATCGGGAAATTGTTTTGTTATAAAATGTAAATACAAATATCTTTTTAATTTCTAACTTTTTTTTTCTTTTTCTCCCCAATTTCGCCGCCCCCGATGGTTTGATGCGCCCTTAACATTCGCCTATACTGCCTATGCCAAGGCCCGGCCACGTCCGTCAGTATGAATGAATATATATAAATTCTGTCTTTTTTCACAATATTATTCAAAGATGAAATGTCTTCAAAGCTTTTTGCTTCTAATAAATTCACGTTTACCTCAATCTTGATCAATAGAGACTCAAATGCAACAGCGAGAATAAGCTTTTAACTTATTCATTCAAGAAAATATAGGAATATCATACTTTGTATAGACATGAAAACTTCACTAAGTAAAAAAACAACAACAAAAAGGTCAATAATTCCACCAAAATATTTGTCAAATACACAGGAGGTTATGGTTGCCCTCTAATGTTTATAATGTTTTTAATATTGGTGCCATATTGTTTACTTATTGGTTGAATAGCAATAAAGAAGCCTCTCCTCCTGTAGATGCAACAAACAGGGAAGAGGTCAAAGGTCAAACACACAATCTCTCAACCATGAAGTAACAAGTTTTGGAGTTTTCTATTAAGCGCTTCAGACTGAAACATAGCTTTTATAGTTATTGAATAGTCTTTTTAATGCAGAAAGTGTATGTTTTTTAAAAACTTTAATGCTATGCAATCCTGGGAAAAGTGAGGTAGACATTTAGTCCTTTTTTAAAGAAGCATAGCACTCAAACACAAGCGCTCCCTGCGGTCCAGCCTGAGGTTAGTGTCAGTGACCCGGGGAGGCCCTGAGCTGTCAGCGCCCCAGGGAAGAGCTCTGACTGCTGGGGAGAGAATCACCTGCACCCCCCTCCCCCCTCCTCCACTCACCCCTCTGGAGGAGATCAGAGAGCACAGAGAGTGGAAGGTGAGGAGAGAGAGCTGCTTTTCTCCCACACTCACCTCAAACCAGAAACCACCAATACGTCATTTGGAATTTAATCCACGTGTTTACCCCCAAAACTTGATCGATGGAGACTCAAATGCATCAGCGAGAGTAAGCTTCTCCTCCTGTAGATTACAAGAAACAAACAGTGAGCAGGTCAAAGGTCACACACACACACAATCACTCAACCACAAAGTCACATGAGTGTGTAAAACGTTCGGGGGGGAAACCCGTTCTGGTGGAGAAGTGGATGAATTCTTACTTTAAATACTATAGTTTTAGATTTAACAACGCTCCAGTAGAAACATTACAGGCTTTCACCTTTGTTACACTTGTATGTTTAATCATCATCAAAATCTTGTTTATGGTCAATACACCTCCTTTACACAAATGAAAACCTTAGTTTTTAGTAATTTAAAGGCAACACAATTGACTTATTTTGACCCGAGTTAGGATCAGAGGAAGATTTTGTGCTGGATTATCAAAGACTGGTATAAGTAAAAGTTTAGGTCAGGAATCTGTTTTAAAACCATTTGAATTGCAGCACTTATGAAATCAACTGAAACACACATACTTCAATATAAATAGTGAGTATTATTTATTCTCGCAATGGATGTAGATAGGAACATTTGAAAAAGCCTCTTATCCTGACAGAAAAAAACATTCAAAGTTAAATCTTTGATGGGTAGTAGGATTGTAGATACTGTATATTGTAAAAATTAGTGATGACAGTTATGTTAAAATGTTGATAGTTCAACTTTTATGATTGCAATGAACATTATTTATAATATTCGTTGATATTTGCAAGAGGGTTGGGGTGTAGAGTGGGTGTTTTCTGTATTTTTATAAATTTGTATAATTGTTATCTGTATGTTTGGGACATCATGAAAAGATGGCTTGAAAAACAAATACAAAAAAGTATAGTCATAAAAAGCTTAATAATTTAAAAACAAAAAAACATGGAGTCAATTCGACATCCTACCTGAAAACAAGTCACGG
>NW_011351198.1:0-2180 GCF_000735185.1 Notothenia coriiceps | reverse complement strand
AGGGCTACAAGAAACGAAGTGAGTAGCCTACAAGATTGAAGCTGGTCAGATAACGAACGAGTAAATGAAAACAGAATGAGGCGGAGCAGTGTGTGTGTGTGTGTGTGTGTGTGTGTGTGTGTGTGTGTGTGTGTGTGTGTGTGTGTGTGTGTGTGTGTGTGTGTGTGGGGGGGGGGTGTGTGTGAGATTAAAATAGCCCAATTGCTTTCACAATAAATAAACATTGAATGTGTTTAATTGAATAGTAAAGGGGTTTAACGTTAGTGGCAGGTTGTTTGTGTGAGAGAGAATAAGACAGCCCAATATTTAAAAAAATTGTTATTCTTTTCCCCCGCATATTTAGCATATTTAGCATATTTAAGCATATTTAGCATATTTCCGCATATTTCGCAACTTCCCGCAATTTTACCGCATAAAATCACATAAAAACCCCGCATGTTTAATCGCATAATCAAGGAATTTTGCCCGCGTTTTTCTGGAGGGTCTATATATATATTACCACTGATACACCACAATACAAAAACAGAGATCTCGCCATGATAGGCATATATATATATTAATAGCATCTATAGACCATTTCCTGCTTGTTGGTCATGAGAAGCTCTTTAAATCTGTTAAGAGAAACAGTTTCAGCTCACATTGGAGCAGCAAAACTATACAACGTATGCCCAGCTCGTAGATTTAAGTGACAATAAGTAAAAACAAGTCCTCAGAGCGAAGGCCATTAGTTCCTGTACTTCCCCAAAGGATATATATCTATAGATTATGTGAAAGAACATCAAGAATAGCCTTAGAAATAACAATATGCCGATGGGCTAGGCCTTCCAAACCGAGCACATGGAGCAATGGTGCGTTCAAGTGTTTTAAGGTTTGTCATAAATCTCAATGCCTCATGATAGCCGGTATCTAAAGAGATTTAGAAGATGCATTCATGTTTACATCCTCATAGCCTAGCACAGACATACATGCTACAGATTCAGACTAAAGATGATTTGCTAAGGTTACACAGTGATGACCTTCAGATAGGAAACTACAGTTGTACCTGAAGCTTCTTTAGAAATTCTGTAAGACCTTTTATTGTATGCTATATTTGACTATACTTCTTCTGGAGTGTTGTGTTTGGTTTTGCATGGATAAGGGTCTAATTTCCTGATGGTATTTAGTAGATCTTCATATTTTCTATGCATGTGTTTTCCACCAAGGTAGTGCATAATATAACGCTTTTTATTGGGAGAAAGAGCCATCACAGTCTTATATTTGAATGGTATTATCGGAAAGGCAGGTGCATAATGAGTCTATTACCAGCAGACGGTATTTAAGTCCAACTGTCAGACTCTCACCAGGCACAGCTAATGTTCCTTTTCATGACTAAGCGTAGCAGACATGAACTGTCCTAATGCTGATTTCTCCATTTTCATTTGATAGCTGCTGTTGTTGAAAACTGTCAGCTGTCTCCCCTCCATGAAATCCTACATTTCAGTCATTGTAGGCTCACAAAAAACCCAGCGTTTGTGAAGCTTTTACGAACCCGGGTTGTATTCAGCAAATCAACGATGTTTGTAAGGACTCCAGATGTAGAAAGCCGCGTTTCTCGTTGTGCCTCGAGGCATTTTCCTATCAAGTCACATGTTAGATAGGCTCTGGCATTTTAAACAAAAGCTGTAAGAGTAAACACACGAACATATGATGGCATCTGAGGCACCTTTCAATATGACTCAACGTTTTCAATGGTCTGCAGCAGATGGTAATAATGTAGGAAGTGGAGCCTAAAACCACATTGTTATGTAGCACTTCCTGTTACTTTGGCGCAACACAAGATTAGCCAAACTTCACGTTTTGTTTCTACAACATAAATACGTCACCACTTGTGATGGTGTGAAGCTTCTAAGTGTCATCAGCAGTTGCTAACAAGTGGCTTAATGACACTACAAACGTTATCAGACGGAGACATAAAGTGTTAGTATGTAGTGTCTCTACTTTAAAGAGTCCTCTCCTGCTGATGTTCAGGTGTATATCAGTATGTCGTGTCTCTACTTTAAAGAGTCCTCTCCTGCTGATGTTCAGGTGTATATCAGTATGTAGTGTCTCTACTTTAAAGAGTCTTCTCCTGCTGATGTTCAGGTGTATATCAGTATGTAGTGTCTCTACTTTAAAGAGTCCTCTCCTGCTGATGTTCAGGT
>NW_011351197.1:0-291 GCF_000735185.1 Notothenia coriiceps | reverse complement strand
AGGTGTATATCAATCAGTATGTAGTGTCTCTACTTTAAAGAGTCCTCTCCTGCTGATGTTCAGGTGTATATCAGTATGTAGTGTCTCTACTTTAAAGAGTCCTCTCCTGCTGATGTTCAGGTGTATATCAGTATGTAGTGTCTCTACTTTAAAGAGTCCTCTGCTGTTGATGTTCAGGTGTATATCAGTAGTGTGTCTACTTTAAAGAGTTACCTCTCCTGCTGATGTTCAGGTGTATATCAGTATGTAGTGTCTCTACTTTAAGAGTTCTCTCCTGCTCTGAGACTGCCG
>NW_011351196.1:0-1662 GCF_000735185.1 Notothenia coriiceps | reverse complement strand
CCCAAAGCAGAAGAAGAAGTGACGTCAGCGGCTTCATTTGCCTAATCCTCCCTCAGGGACTTATTCCGGTGTGAACGCGATCTGTACTTAGTTCATGAGAACTAAAGAGCAGATCGCGTTCTAATGAACTAAGTTCGGCAAAGTACTTGTGAAAACTTTATTTCTGCTTGTTTGAAAGCGCCTGTTGTGTATAAATCTCAATAAAAATGTGATGACAAAAAAATAATCATTGAGACAAAACCAACAGTTGTTTATTAAACATGTAATTAGGGTGAAAACCATCATAAATTACATTATACATACAAGGATTGACTGGAACCGTAAAGGTGTGTAATGTAGTTAAAGGCTGCACAGGACACGAGTAATTTATAATTAATTTCTCAGTATTTAAAAGTGTTGAATTAATCCACTAAATCCATGATCCTGACATCGATTGCTTTTGTCTTCACCCACTTATCTGAGAATCTAACGTATTATCCTTATCTCGCAAACTCTATAATTAATAATTACTCCCCATTCATCAGGGTGTAACAGGTGCAGATCTTTGTTATTGATACAGTACACATTTCACATTTTTCTCTGGTGGGTTGCCATGTGAAATACTAAAGATTACTGCCAACTAATTATGCAAAAAGAAGAATTAAACATAGAAGTAGGCCGTTATAAATTCCATAGCAGGATATCTCCAAAGCAGCTTGTGGTTCGGCCGTTTAGTTTCTGCTCGCTCTCTTTCTGCAGACCTCCTGAGTCTGTGGCTCTCAGGATGTTTACGAAGGTTCCTGCTGTATAATTATTATAATTACACGACTGCTGCTGAGGTGCTTCACAGAACTCCTCTTATGGCTTGTAGTGCAAAACTACTCAGCGTCTGTTTAAGTGAATGGGAGCCAGATTGTGCATGAGAGTAAAGACCCCATAACCCCTGTAAAGCATGGTCTCAAGAGCTAATTCTTATGTATTGTGTCTTTTGATTTTAAAAGTCACGATCCTACCAAAACAAAAAGTTAATAGAAGTTTTGCCTGAGGTGTATTTGCTTGATTGACAGGTGTCTCAGACTATAACACTCGAATAAACTTGTATATATGTAAACATGTATTGTGTATACAGGTAAAAACATGTGTATTTTGTGATTTTAAGCAGCTGGATTGTTAAACCCGACAACAAACAATCCTTAAAATTCAACAAAACTTAGAAATATTTTAATAACAAATGATTTTTAAGTGATTTGTTGTCTTTCTAAATATGTCAGAAATTATTCCTCGGCCTCTAGGAGTATGTGATGCTATGATAATCCATCCATCCATCTTCTCCCGCTTATCCGTGGTCGGGTCTCAGTTCCAGCAGAGAGCCCCAAACGTTCCTTTCCCCTCATCAACCAGCTCTGACTGGGGGGTCCCAAGGCGCTCCCAGGCCAGAGAAGAGATATAATCCCTCCACCTGGTCCTAGGTCTACCCCTTGGTCTCCTCCCAGCTGGACGTGCCTGGAACACCTCCCTAGGGAGGCGCCCAGGTGGCATCCTAACTAGGTGCCCTAACCACCTCAACTGGCTCCTTTCGACGCCAAGGAGGAGCGGTTCAACTCCGAGTCCCTCCCTGATGACCGAACTTCTCACCTTATCCCTAAGGGAGACGCCAGCCACCCTGCGGAGGAAACCCATCTC
>NW_011351195.1:0-273 GCF_000735185.1 Notothenia coriiceps | reverse complement strand
GGTGAGGGTAGGAAGGAAAATGGCCCGGTAGACAGAGAGCTTTGCCTTCTGGCTCAGCTCTCTTTTCGTCACCACGGTGCGATAAAGCGACTGCAGTACCGCTCCCGCTGCTCCGACTCTCCGGCCCATCTCACGCTCCATTGTTCCCTCACTCAAGAACAAGACCCCCAGGTACTTGAACTAGGGCTGCTCGATTATGGCAAAAATCATAATCTCGATTATTTGGGTTAATAATTGTAATTGCGATTATTAAATGCGATTATTCATTGACTT
>NW_011351194.1:338983-346658 GCF_000735185.1 Notothenia coriiceps | reverse complement strand
TAAGAAAGTCAGAGACATCACCCACCTATACTGTAAGGACGGAAAGTGCAATGATAGGCTTTCCCCACTATATAGTTAGTTTGATAGGTTTATTTTTCCCCTACCCGACTTGTAAAGCGACCTTGGGTTTCGTGAAAGGCGCTATATAAATATGATGTATTATTATTATTATTATTAATGATAGCAGCAAATGCCAATGTCTTTCAGTAGGCTTGACCTGCAGAGAGTTTTGCTCTTGCTCTGACTGCCCAAATGTGAGCCATGTTGTTTTTGATGACAATGTGGATGAGTGATAGAGATGTGTTTATATGCATGTATCCCCCGGCTCCCACTAGCTTAGGTTTACTTAAGTTTAGATAAGAACATTTAATTTGAATACTAAAGTTTGTTAATCCAAAAACCTGTTTCCTTGTCTCTATGTCTCACCTTCTAGTCCCTGGCACATTTTGGCTGCAGCTGGGCATAACATTGTATAAAGACACCATAAACGTTTAGTGACATAACTCGATGAGTATGTAAGCTACCTTTACACAATTAGTGTTGCTGGATTCAGTAGAACCACACCCTTTCAACAAGCCCTTGTGTGTGTTGCTATGGCAATCCATGTCAGGGTCACTACAAAGTAAAGAGATCATTCTACATAGATTTACATTTCCGCCTATTGTAGGTATGTGTTCAAATGACTGTATCTCCAATTTACATTAAGATATTGACATTCAGTCTTTTCTATAATGCAGAGGGATGTCCTGACCTCAGGTATGCCAAGTTTTAAACCTATCAGACCTTCCATTGTGAATCTACATGAGTTGTTATGCCTCAACCCCCAGACGGCCAGGCTTTATTTTTAGTTTGGGGTGTCTAACTTTATATATCAATTTCACCACTTTTGCAGTAAAATATTTTTATACAACAATCTATTTCATGTATGGAAGGCCTTAGAGATGAGGAAAAAGTAAGTTGTGTTTTGTCCTAACTCCGGGAGGGGTAACTCAAAATTTTGGGGCCATTGTCACTAGCCTAAATTACTAGTCTTTGATTTGATATTTATTAGGTAAAAGTTGAAAATAATATATAGGAAATAAAGATTGATTTGCTAAGCTACACACTTCTTTTGAACAGAAATCTGTACATTGAGTCGGTACAGGTTTAAATCTATTGTTTCATTTTGAGACAAAAGTTTTGCAGAGGAAATATTGGATAGCTACGGTGGCCGACCAGTGCAAACAAGATACAATGACCCAAAACACCTATTAGGAGAAGCGCTGCACTTTCAAAAACAGTGTAGAAATAAAAACAACTTGAAAACAAAAAGCGCAAACATTAATTTACCAAATTTGGTGTGGTCTGCAGAGGAAGTGTTGAATGAAATTGATGACACTATACAAATGTGTTTATCTCCGTATGCCTTTAAAAAGCTATTCAAATAACACTTGTGAAGCAAATATGTCAGAGGTAATATTCTGAATGGCTGTGGACTTCTACACAAGTTTACTTACTCTGATATGCATGTATATGTACCACACATTTTCCATAAAAAGTGTCTGTTTGTCTATAACCTATTTTAAACAAATTATTAGACTGTTGAATCTAATATTTTTGTAGATGTTTGGTTATCGTGGGCTATTTTTGGGTTTCTGAATACACATGAACTTGCTCAATTCTATATGTATTGACTATATATAAAGTAAATATGTATTGTCTGGCACCTGTTCGCAAGCTATAGCTTCTTGGGGTATCCCATTTCACATGTCTCCATCCTGTCTTATGGTCGCACTTTTATTTCATATTTTTTTAAACGTACATTTTTAGCTTAGTTCAGTGACAGTAACAGTTGGCCAAGTTTATAACCCCTGTTTTGAAACTGCAGTTTATTTAATTGTTTTGGGCCGTTGTAATGCGTTTGCCAATTTCAGCCACCATATTTTTCACATTCTTAGGTCCAATCCCAAACCACTCCCTCGACCCTACCCCTCCGTGACGGAGTGAACTCCGTCTGGAGCCACACTCGCAGCTCAACGAGGCTCCCTCCTGTCAGATGGAGGGAGTAAATACAGCGGCAAGCTTTGGGACAAACTCCCTTCTCTCCGGCAGAAACAGGAAATGCCGTAACTGTATGTAACAACGGTTTCAAATCAGCATCTAGACAAAAAATGTAAATTAATAACTCAAATAAAACTCCAAACATATTTCATTGTGTTACTTTTTTGTAAAGCTCTTTTAGTTTTAAACCTGATGTTTATAAGCTTCTTGGTTTTTGCAACAGTCTGTAAATATAGACATGAAGAAGAGGGGACACATGTTGATGTAGAAGAGACATGAAGAAGAGGGGACACATGTTGATGTAGAAGAGACATGAAGAAGAGGGGACACATGTTGATGCAGAAGAGACAGGAAGAAGTTGATTTTGCAGAATAGGTGACCTTTAAAATAAGTGCAACACACTTGTATAATATAGTATCCAATCTTTATATCCTGCTATATATATATATATACGATATATCAAATATTCATTTATTAAGTAACCGAAAATGTAAAATAAATTGAGTCAAGGTAAATATTGCCATGAAAATAAAATAGTAAAGTTAAGTAAAAAGTACCTCATCCTTGTATTTATTAGTATTCTGGTATATTACAGTGTATTCTCACTTATAGTTAATAATCTAGATCTTTTTGAATCGCCTTTGAGCACCAGAAAAAAGCACTAAATAACTCAACATGGTGCTGTGACGAAGCCGTTTACAATTTTGTGATTAATAAAGTACACCTAAATCTATTTAACCTAATCTAATGAACACAGATAGCATGTTACCTGGAGAACTCCGCCATCTAGTGGCCGCTTTGAGTAACTACAACTCACCAGAAAACCATCATTATTACAAGCTTGTGTCCAGCTAGTGTAATCTTTCACGACAACATGGGGATGTTATTGGTGATAAGCGATCAAGGAACAAACATTTTCTTGTATTTTATTTTTTTAACACATGTGATTTTATTTTTTTATATTAAATTTGTAGAGAGTAAAATGCTGGGTGACAAAAGCCCCATCCAAAAACACATGCAAAAACATAACAAATTAAACACAATGAATTGAAGCAGGTTCAAAGTTGCACGTCGGCAGTCAAAAGGCAGCAAATACAAACAAAAAATACTTCTCAGGATGTTTGACTGTATATTTTATCAAGCTGTTCTTCATGGAATATTGCCATATGATCTAGTTGTGGTCCCTCTCACTGACTGTGACCTTTAACCTCCACCCTGAAGTCTCTGCTTCTTTTTCCTGGGGTCAGAGGTCATGTCCTTCTGTCAGGCTTCAGGGGTCAGAGGTCATGTCCTGCTGCCAGGTTTTAGGTGAGGGTGGGGCCAGCTCCTGGACTGGAAGTATCCCCGCAGCCCCTCCAGGTCCACGGCGGGGAAATAAGCTCCGATCCTTTTCCTCAGCCACCATTTCCCCTCGGCCGCGCTGCTGCTGCCCGGAGGAGTGAACCGGTACCTGAAGTGCTCACCCCGAACCCACCTGAGAGGGGGGGGGAGGGGACACACACACACACACGAGGTATGATGCTTTAAAAAGGTCACCTATTATGCAAAATGCACTTTTCGATGTCTTTTATACATAAATATTAGGGGTGGGAATCACCAGGCTCTCCACCATACGATGCTATCGCGATACCTAAGCCACGATACGATGGTATTCTACGATATGCTCAGCATTGCGATATGATTTAAACATTTCTGATATCTTTCTCCGCTTACTCCCATCGTTGTTTTGACTAACTTCCTGCCAATCCCACTGACTTTACCCATGGCCATGACTGCACAAGAAAAAGCTCAGCGCCATCTAGTGGATTGAAACAGCAATTGTTAACAAAAACTTTAATTTGGATTTGCTATTATGAAGTTTATATAATAAAATATACAATATCACTCAAAGTATCCCGATACTATGATGTTTCAATTATTTCCCCCACCCCTACTAAATATGTGTCCACATTTTCCATGAGAGACAGACAAATGTATGTAAAGTAAAATAGTTTGTTGTGACTGGTTGTTTACCTGGGGGTTTCTCTGCCCTGGAAGGGGTTGTAGTCGATCAGAGAGAGAACCGAGCTGTCGTTGGAGAGCAGACGCCCGGCGATGTGGATCACCCACTCACTCTGCTCGTACGTCTGAGAGGAGACATGGAGACAGGGGGTTAGAAAGTGAGAAAATAAGGGAGGGAAACACGACACAGGGTGTGAACGAGAGAGAGTCAGTGTGGACTTTCAGAGGCAGAGAGACGGAGAGGGTAGGAAGAGGCTTTGAGGCAAGATAAGAAAGATTATGGAGAGAGCATGTGAGGCATAAAAACGGGAGGAAATAAACACCAAAGAAGTATGTGGAGACCGACAGAAGAGAAACATACAAATCCAGTTTAAAAATAATAATAGAGAGTGACCAGAAGTATTTGAGATGAAACTACTGCCCCCTAGTGGCGATACACAGTAACTGCAGAGACTCACAACTCGTTTTTGGCAAACAAACCCTAAAAATAATCTGATGATAAACCAATTAAACTGGGAAGAGGGAATTCATTAGCCATTTTTAATGTCTCTATTTGTTGCCTAGTATATTTAATATCATCAGAGAGGACAGGATGCTCTTGGAATGAAAACATTACATCTTAAATATATCGATTAACCCAAGTTGTTTTATAATATTAAAGTTACGCATGGGAAAAGTGTTATCAATTTATTTGAATATGTTTTAGGATCTTAACATTTTGAAGTTTTTACTGTTAGAAAAATAAATTATCCTTATCATACTAAATATTATCTTTTGGCACGAATGACACAAAATTAGTGTTGGCACCAATATACAGCAAAATCCCTTATCTATATAAATCAATATCACAAACTCCCCACATGCCTCAGGGGGCTTTAGTCTCTACAGACTAGATAGAATTACAACATAGAATATAGAACGTATACAAAAATGGAATAGAATTAACAAAAATAACTTGAACTATGTAGTAGGAGTTATTATGTCTCCAGGCTGGTGTTGTGCTCCACTTCCTGCAGGTGTTCAGCGTCTCACCTGGAAGGCAGCGAACCACATGAGCCAGTCCAGCCTGTAATGATACGGGGAGATGAAGCAGGGTCTCCTCTGAACGTCTCCAGGTTTACACAGGAACTGATACTCCTCCCACAGCGCCTCGGGGTCCTTAGGGTCCCCACTCAGAGTCCCCTGGAAGATCACCTCCGTACGCTCCTTAGTGATGCTGCACAGAGAGGGGAGGAATTCATAATTATATAAATATATATATATATACACACCGTATTGACCCGAATATAAGACAGAAAAAAAATCGGAAAAAGAGGGGTGGTCATATGTTCGGGGTCTAGACTTTTTGATGTAATTACACAGGTGTCTTCCCGTTTCGCCCCTTCCCAATTCAGCCCTAAATTATTCCCATTTCGCCCCTTCTCCATCTCGCCCCTTTCTTACATTAGGCCACATAAGACATTATACTTGTTTTGCTTGGTTGTGGGTCTTAGGGTTAGGGTTAGAGTTTATAGATCTAATGATGCATCCCATGAAGCATTGCGTGAAGTCTGTTGGCGAATCAGAGGCTTTTGAAGGGGCGAAATGGGAATAGATTGGGGGCGAAACGAGAAGGGGCGGAATGGGAAGGGGCGAAATGGGAAAGGGGCGAAACGGGAGGGGGCGAAATGGGAAAGGGGCGAAATGGGAAGGGGCAAAATGGGAAAGGGGCGAAACGGGAGGGGGCGGAATGGGAAGGGGCGAAATGGGAAAGGGGCGAAATGGGAAGGGGCGAAATGGGAAGGGGCGAAATGGGAAAGGGGCGAAATGGGAAGGGGCGAAATGGGAAGGGGCGAAATGGGAATAAACCAATTACACAGTAACAACAACAGATCGCGCCAAACGAGTGTTTCCCCAAGCGAGACACCGTCTTTAAGTACGGAGATAGAGGTGGAGAGACACAGCGACCAACTGGAACAAAGTGGCTCAGAAGTAGGAAAGCTAATAAACAAGAGAGGCAAATTTACGATGCCAATTCTAAGATAAGAGTGATCAACGAACGTGTTGTGTGAGGAGACGGGGGAACTCAACCAGACAAGATGCAGAAGACGTCTGTGATGTGAATTTGAACACTATGTGTGTTATCATTATTTAAAAATACAATTATTTGTTTTATAAAAACAAGATTTGGTCTTCCGGAAGGTATTTCTCCGAAAATGAGTCTTGAAAAGAGGGGTCGTCTTATATTCGGGTTAATACGGTACATCTTAATAAGATACAGGGTCGATGTATACAAATCCTGGATATGGTACAAGTGTGTTGAAAATTTACTGGGAAAAATGTGATTTTAAGACAAACAAAGGTAGCGTCGGATCATTGAAGAGTCCCTTTCTGCTAACCAGAAAACCCTCCAGTATATCATCACGTTTTACAAAGAAAAAATATATATTTCACTTTTATTATGGAGGGGTTACAGTGGATTGATACATAGAACAACAGGTAAGAGAACACATATGGACTGACGTTATTATGGGGTCCCTTTGAGCACTAGCACTAACAATAGCACTTTGCATTGAACTATACATATCTCACACTGCACGGTAACTTTTATTTTATTTGCTTTTTAATGACTGTTTTTGAAATTCCATTTTCTTAATGTCTTTCATTTTTGTAAAGCACTTTGAATTGCCTTGGGTTGAAAGTTGCTGAATAAATAAACTTGCCTTTAAGAGCATTTTAAATTCATTTAAAAATGTAGACAGGTAGGTGTGATTCAAGCTGTTTTGTCCCGTACCTGCC
This sequence comes from Notothenia coriiceps, assembly GCF_000735185.1. NCBI lineage: Eukaryota > Metazoa > Chordata > Actinopteri > Perciformes > Nototheniidae > Notothenia > Notothenia coriiceps. Next base: position 339,839 of record NW_011351194.1, on the reverse strand, counting down.
GAAGGCCCCGTAGGTGTTGACGATTCGCAGCGGGTCGAAGGAGGTGTTCATCACCTGCTTGGAGCTGAACAGGTTCATCACCACGGGAACGCTCAGGTAGCCAATCAGAACGGCCAGAGACACGTTCACCACGCGACGAATAAACATCCCTGTGAAACAAATAATATCAGAGTCAGTTTTTTAATCCTGGGGGAAATTGAGCTGCTCCATTGAGAATATAATACATACATCAGAAGGGGCAATAAAGACATGAAATAAAATCAAATAAAGCTATTTGTATACAAATAAGAAGTTAAAGTATGATTTTTCAATAAAAGATTAAATAAAATAATTATATATCTACATAAACTTAAGAAACTCAGGTAGAAATGTAAAATAAAAGGTAAAATAAAATAAACACAAGACGTTGGTGTATTAGTAATAATAGGATATTGATGATGGTTTGCAGTTTAAAAGTTAATATGCAAACAGAGTGGAAAAGTGACCACCGAGAAAAGGGCTATATATATATATAAATTAAATGTAATAAGATTATTCTTAGCAGCACAGTTATGGAAACATGGACTTATCGAACGTCACCAACTCAACTAGACTCATTTTATAAAAGTTCATAAAGCGATGCATGTCAATTCTCCCTCAATGCTCCTACATGTGAATACTTTTGTTGACTTTTAGAGAAATATGGCATCTCACGTCTCCATTTCAGGACTTTCAAATCAGACGAAGTGACCCGGTGGAAAACGGTCATTAAATAAAACATCAAGATGTATTTTTATTAGCTCCAGAGGGATTTAGCAGTCAGAGACGACATTTCCTGGTACAGAATTAGAGCTAATAGCCTTTCTTTGTGTGTGTG
>NW_011351194.1:334151-338962 GCF_000735185.1 Notothenia coriiceps | reverse complement strand
CTTTTTACTTCAAAAATCATAAAGTGTTGTTAGTATATCAAGATAACCCCCTTGAACAAAACGTCTAAGTATCATAAACATGTGTTTGCCACAGATCTTATTTTCTGCAATATTCCAAATTCCAATACAAAAATCTCATTGCTCTTTGTGTGTGTGCGTGCGTGCGTGCGTGCGTGCGTGCGTGCGTGCGTGCGCGTGTGTATGTGAGTGCGTTCGTGTGCATGATGACTTCAACACTTCCTCAGAGTTAGAGGTCTAACATGTTAGATCATTAGTTTCTATCTGCCTGTTAAACTCATCAACATAATCCAACTTTTTTTTTTTTCTTACACTAAGGGACTTTCTGGGTCTGTGGAAATGATTAAAAACACACGGCAGGTGGAAGTGTATTTTATATCCAACATCTTACGACAAAGCAAAGATACTAATGGGTCCAACGAGACCAATTAGAGAGGACCACTGTTTCTTTAGCACTTTGTAAGCAGTGTGTAGAATATGTAACCCACATCACATTAAATTCCAATAAACCGTATGTCATCGTTTTCCCAGCCTCTCAGCTGTCTGCGCGCTAATCCCTCTATTTCCCATAATTCCTTTCCTCTTGTAAGCGTCAACTGTTAGTCTACACAAGTGTCTGGACCCATTGAGGGTATTAAAGTTTAATTCTACAATGAAACACCAAGCTCTAGAGAGAAACCGTAAGAGTCTTATTTTGCCCCCATAGCATAGAATATATGGCCATGACTCATTGTGACTCATTGTTGGTGAATCCGGGGCCCTCGGAATAAAAAGGGTCTTATCTTTACGTTCCTGAATGATTATAAAAGTTATTCGCTAAAGATTTCCTTTAATGGGAGAAAGACCAAATGATGGTCTGTGTCAGTTAAGGCCCGGACACACCGAGCCGATTGTGGCCGTCGGTGGTCGTCAGGCCGACGATGAGCGTGGACACGCCCTACTCAGATTGGTGTGTCCCGCACCGTCGGGTCTTTTCAGCCGGGTCGACGCCTTTTCGGCCGAAAACTCAGTCGGCAAAAGAAATCGAGAAATGACGAATACACACTACCGCCGCCTGCTGGTAAGGAGAGTTATTGCCACTCACGAATGCGCAGTTCGTACGAGCTACTTGTCTTTGCGGTGTGTTCCAGTGACACATGGCCAAGACGCAGGAGACGTGAGGCTACACAGCAGTCGGGGGTCCGTCTGTGTGAGTTCTTTGGTGTCAGCTTGGTGTGTCCGGGCCTTTAGAGATTGTTACTGAAAGTTGATGTGAAGAATCATCAGCGTGTGAAGTGCATTAGCAAGATGTAGGATTTGGGTCCCTGCAAGATTCTATTTTGTGCAGAAAACAATAGAAAGAACAATGGCCTTCATGTTACGTCTTTCCCTGGTCATAAAGTGCCCCGATCTCCTTCACCTGTCTACCAATAAATACCACAATTGCTTGAGACTGCGTTTAAAATAAAAGCATAAACATCTATGAAAAAGTTAGAGAATTCGATTTCTGATTTAATTTGACTTTTTTCTCATTATTAGATTTTTTTTCCACTGAATTTAGATTTTTTCCTTATTCTTTTCAGAATTTGAATTTTACCTCAGCATTTGACTGATAAGTTATTACTTACATGCCGTTTGTTCCACGGAGTTGTTTGTGTACTTGAAGGCTTTGTTTGTGTTTCGTGAGTACCTTTGCTGGGTTTAGGTGTTCTTCCAGCTGCTTCCTCCTTCTGAATCTCCAGCACCGCCTTCTTGGCTCCAGATTTAGAGCTAAACAGGAAGCCCAGCGCTGCGTCATCAAAACAGGCCAAACTGGGAACAATGGTGAGCCAGTTCAGGAAGCTGAGGTTCCCGCTGGTGATCAGAACCGCCTCATAGGAGACAGGATAACAAAGGATTAGAGTAAACACTGGTGGATGCATTATATTACTTTAGTTCCCGCTGATCAGAGCCGCCTCACAGGAGACAGGATAACAAATGGTAGGATTATAATACTAAGAGCTGTATGCATTATATTACTTAAGTGTAGTAAGGTATTTTAAAGAGGTTAACTAACATTTGGTTTTTTTCTCGTATTTTGACTTTTTTTTCAGAATTTCAACTTTTTCCTCAAGATTTAACGTTTTACTCAGAATTTTGACTTTTTTCACGAAATTGAATTTTTTCTGGAATTTGCAATTTTTCTCAGAATTGGGACTTTTTCTCAGATTTCTTTCAAAATTTGACTTTTTTCTCAGAACTCAGAGTATCCAAGTTTTTCTTTCTTGTACATTTCAAACTGTTTACCACGGTTTATGTAGTCTCTCTCTTTTTTAGTCACCTGGAACAGGATCTCGACCGCTCCACTTTTTTTACTTAGAATTTTGACTTTTTTCTTAGCATTTTACCTTTTCTCAGAATTTAGACACTTTTCATAGAATTAAACTTTTTTCTTATAATTTCGATTTTTTTCTTATAATTTAGACTTTTCTCAGAATTTAGACACTTTTCATAGAATTAAACTTTTTTCTTATAATTTCGACTTTTTTCTTATAATTTTGACTTTTTTCTTATATTTTAGACTTTTTTCTTATAATTTTGACTTTTCTCAGAATTTTGACTTTTTTCTCAATTCAACTTTTTTCTTATAATTTTGACTTTTTTCTTATAATTTAGACTTTTCTCAGAATTTAGACTTTTTTCTCAAAAGGTTGACTTTTTTTCTCAATTCCATTTTTTTTCAGAATTTTGATTTTTTTTCCAGAATTTTACCTTTTCTCAGTATTTTTTCATACAATTTGACTTTTTCTCAAAAAGATTTCTCAATCCAACAGTTTTTTCAGAATTTTGAAATGTCTCAGAGTATCATGTCTTTCCTTTTTTATACATTTCAAACGGTTTACCACAGTCTTAAGTAGTCCCTCTCCTGTATATCTTTAGTTACCTGGAACAGGACCTGGGCGGCTCCGTTGACGACGCACATCCTCCGGCCGAGGAAGGTGAAGAACGGGAACACGAGCTCGATGAGATGGTTGGAAATCGTCTCGAAGCGATGAAACCACCACGGAGAAAAGTGCATGTAGTAAGATATGGGATTAGGGACCGGCTGGGTCTGAAGGGGAAGACAGAAGATATTAAGTTATGATCCCCTTAATATCATTATTATTTACATACATTTTAGTTTACTAAATTGTATTTAAATTAATTAATTATTTTCTGAAATGAAATTAGGGGCGTTTTTTTTTTTCCAAAACAAATATTTTATTCAATGTAATAACACTTTCTCTCGATTTAAGACATACGATAACATATGTTTCTTTAACTTGTTTTAATTATACTGTATGCACAAAAACATTTGTTCAATTTATTTAAATCTTACTCTAATTAATGATTATTTTTTGTAATTAAATACCAGTAATTTCGGATGGTTTTTAGTTTTATTATTAAACATATAAAAAACTGCTTTCGGATTTAATGCATACGATAAAGTGTGTTTTTCTTGTTTTATTTAAACCATATCTAAAAATATTAGCTTGCATTTTAAAGGGTCCAAGTATAGAAGTTAATTAATAACACAATATTACCAAAATAGAAGTCTTCTAGTGTTTAAAATGCATGTTTTCAATGCTTCCCCCTGTTCAAAATGTTTGTCTGAGCCTGAGATGGAGACGAAATGATGCCGTTGGGCATTAGGGGAAAGATTTCCATGTCTAAATAAGAGTGGAACTTTATTTAAATCAAGGCAACCCCACCTACACACAGACAGAGCTGAGCAGTGTGTGTATAATTGAGTGTGTGTGAGAGGTGGTTGCATGCAAACCGTGTAGAAAACTAAACATGCAAATAGGCGAGGTGGTGAAAAATAAATACGGTACAGAAATAGGTGGAAGGGAAAAGAAAACAAGACACTGACACACCGGTCTGTGCTCTTATTGTTTTTGTGGAACAAATTGTGGGATATTTTACCTGCAGCTCACCAAAAACACCACTGGAAATGTAAAGGCAACGAGCCTGCGACCTCAGACACACACACACACACACACACACACACACACACACACACACACACACACACAAAACCCAAATATGCCGAAACACACCTACGCAGAGAGTCAGGAGGATCAGCTGTTTCTCTGAAGCTTGAAAGAGAGCAGTGTGTCAGAGAAGGTTAATACATATATTTATATTCAGGGTTCAACACTCGGGTTTATCTGGATCTTATCTCGTTATAGAAAACAGGACTTTGGGTTTTTAGAAAATGTAACAAGGACATTTCACAATAAGACTGCAATGCAACTAGTGCAATCTTAACTCCTAGTTTGATAGTGTGGTTGGGGCTCGTTGCTTTGTGGTGTTTACTAATTCTTCTTCTCAGATATATAAGGATTTCTGATTTCCCATGATGCATTTCATCACACATTGATTATCTCTTTGGTTCTGGACGGTTAGTCAGACTTAACAGAGGCCTTGTTTTGAAGAAAATTAGATGATTATGCAATCAAAAAGAGTTTGCAACCCTCATGTGTCGACTCGTAACGCTTCTCATAGGAAAGCCTGCATTTTAAAATCATTGGAAGGAAAACTGAAAAAATGTGTCTCAACAAAGACAGAAAGTAGAGCAAAAATGAAGTTCGGAGAGCGAAACTAGATGAGTTTCGTAGCAAGGGGTTGTGAATAATAATCTGCTGCATGTACGCTGTCAGGGTAACACACTAGCATGACACTGAAGTGAAGCACCATGTACTGCAAACACACACACATTCAAAGAAATACACACACACCACACACACACACACACACACACACACACAACACACACAACACACACACATAAC
>NW_011351194.1:322332-332332 GCF_000735185.1 Notothenia coriiceps | reverse complement strand
CCCACAGAGCTACCTGCAGGAGACAAGACAACACAGGTAGGGTTAGAGTAAACTGAATTTTTACTTCATTCTCAAAATTTGATATTTCTCTCAGAATTTGGACTTTTTTCTCAAGATTTAATTTTCTTACTGGTTTTTCTCAGAATTTTTTTTTTTTTTTTTTTTATTGAATTTTTTCTCAAGATTTGACTTTTTCAGATTTTTGAAATTGTCCTTTTAAATTTGGTATTTTTCTCAATTCAACTTTTCTTTCAGAATTTCCACTTTTTTCCTCAAGACTTTACTTTTTAATGAATTTTCTCAGAAATAGCAATTTTTCAACAAAAAAAAATCTAATTTTCTCGAAATATTGACTTTTTCTCTGAATTTTGCATTTTTTTCCTCAAGACTTGACTTTTTACTGACTTTTCTCAGAATTAGAAAAATGTTTGAATTTTCTCGAAATATTGACTTTTTCTCAGAATTTCACTTTTTTCTCAAGATTTGACTTTTTCTGATTTTTGAAATTGTTCTTTTAAATTTTGTATTTTTCTCAATTCAACTTTTCTTTCATAATTTCCACTTTTTTCCTCAAGACTTTACTTTTTAATGAATTTTCTCAGAAATAGGAATTTTTCAACAAAAACAAAAAAAACAATTTTCTCGAAATATTGACTTTTTCTCTGAATTTTGCATTTTTTTCTTAGAATTAGACTTTTTTTCTTAGAATTGTGATTTTTTTTCCTCAAGACTTGACTTTTTACTGACTTTTCTCAGAATTAGAAAAATGTTTGAATTTTCTCGAAATATTGACTTTTTCTCAGAATTTGACTTTTTTCTCAAGATTTGACTTTTCTCCTAATTTGTTATTTTTCCCAATTCAACTTTTCTTTCAGAATTTCCACTTTTTCCTCAACATTTGACTTTTTTTCTTAGAATTGTGATTGATTTTCCTCAAGACTTGACTTTCTACTGAATTTTGCATTTTTTCACAATTCCTATTTCTTTCAGAATTAAAATTTATTTTCCAGAATGTGTACATCAGCCAGTAATTGTCAGCAATTACTGGCTGATGTACACACCTCTGACATAAACACACACGTTGTGCAGAATGTAAATAAATAGATTTTTCTTCCATGTAAATAAAGACAATTACGTTTCTTATTGATTCTGACCCTGAACAGTTTTCAGAAACGTAGAGACAAACTTAGCGCCCGACTCCAATGCGTTTTAGTGTTTTTTTTTACAGTTTTCAGAAACATAACTGGTCTCTCGACTATGGGAAATTGTGATGGCCACTTGCACAACTCCCTCCTCCTAAAAAAACAACCTCTTAGGATGTACTTAAGCAATAGCTCACGACAGGCCGTGGTATATGCTCATTATATCACGGCTAAGAACCAATCAGATTGCTTGATTTGACTTGTCCGTTTTATAAAGTATATTCTAACTTATGCAGGCAGGATTCAAAGATAATTCATAGCAGCACAAACTGAGAAACCCACAGAGAATGCCCGACTCTGAAGAGTTTTATCGGTTTCTTTAGCTCACGGTTTAAGTTTTGTAACTTGCAGCACTTATCTGTATTTTAAGAGGAATTAGAAAGACGTTTATCAGCAAGAAGAAGTCTGATGGGCGTAGTGACGCATTTAGCTGTTAGAAAGTCTGATATTTACCCCAGGATTGGATTTTCAAATGTTTGCAGAGGGATGATTTATTTTTATTCATGTTACTTTAAGTAGCTGAATTACTCTGGTTTAATTCAGTGGTATGTATGAACCCAATATTACAGATTTAATTGCAATACATGGATACAAAAATAAGTATCAAACACATTTGAACAAATTATATCCCAAAATAAAGACAGTTCATTTGAGGTTGAAGAGAGGAAAACCTTATTTTTCTAGAAGACCACACCTCAGACTAGACTAGAAAGTGACCTCAGATTTCTGCACTTTCTTCCAGTTGAACATCCTGCACCAGCCAGCATGCCAGCAACACTTTATCCCACAATGCTTAGCAACAGGTAAACCAATCTGATCTGCACTCACAAAAACACATTCTCACACTCACAGTAATCCCAGTTAACGCCCAATGCTCCACACCTAGCATAGCATTTCCAAATTAAGGACGTTTTTACTACTTTTTACCTGCCAGCAGAGAAGTGTGTTCTCCAATACACAAATCTGCATGCCAGCCCTTCAAATACGTAGCTTGTAAACTTAAGCAGAACACCGAAGAAATTAAGGGTTTCTTTTTTTCACAATAAAAGCAAACTAATTGTGTAACAAATAACATTTTGAAAGTGGCTTATCAACGGGATTTAACATTTTTTTCGTTACTTAAAAGGTAAAGTTATTCCACTATGTTTTAATTTAGTTTTTTTGGACACATATATTTACTGGCATTTGGGTTTTCCAGCAAAATACATATACGAATGCCCCTACCTACCTACCTACATGCCTGTGGACAAACATTAGAAGCACTTTCTGTATAGTGTAAGCTGGTATTTCTGCATTCATGGTGTAATATGTGATTTTAGTGTTAAACCTCCCGTTGCTGTGGTTTGAGATGCAGCTAACCCTGATATGTATTATATTTAAAAGTAGAGATGTCCCGATCCGATCACGTGATCGGGGATCGGAGCCGATCACGTGATTTTCAAAAGATCGGAATCAGGAGAAAAAAATCGGGGATCGGGATTTTTTTTTTTTTTAAATACTTTTTTTTAAATTTTGTATTCAATGTTACAAAACAAAAATGACCATGTTCAAGTCTTAAAGTCATCCTGAGGCCTTAGTTTTGGTTTCAAATTACAGAACATCATGTATGTGTTGCTTCTTTGGGGCTTGTTTTCATAGACCTGGTTGCTTATTTCTCTCAAATCTGGCAACAGAGTGGGCAGGGCGCAGTGTCTAATTGTAGCAGTAAGCTAACGAGCACTGATAAGCTTTATTTTGTTTTGATCCAATGCTGCACAACTGAACTGATCCAATGCTGCTGTGAAAGAAAGAAGCTATATCCATGTTGGATAGAATATCCAATTTAAATAAAAAAATAACCTTAAGGGACAACTTGAATGCTTTTTTTTCTCTTAATGCATTGCATAAAGATCGGATCGGGAAAAATCGGTATCGGCAAATTGTCAAAATCAAATGATCGGAATCAGATCGGGAGTAAAAAAAGGTGATCGGGACATCCCTATTTAAAAGTGTTCGACTCACAGCTCCCAGCATGATGCGGACGATGAGCCACCTGAAGGTCCAGATGCTGATGAGGGAGGGGGGGCAGCGGGGGGGAACCTGGGAAAGCGTCCACAGCGGACACAAGAAGATCGACAGGAAGCCCGTCTCCAACAGCTGACTCTCCCACCCTGAAACCATCAGAGGCACTTGGTAAAGATGCTGAAACAGACATTCAGAAACATATATATAATCACAGAATATAATCAAGTAATGCAAATTAAACAGGATATTTCTATGATACTGCGTGGGGCAGATAATATATGTTTTCATTATTTAAAGCCTGCTTACTCCGATCTTAATGCTTCTGTCAGTATAAAAACAGAGGTGGTGTTTACTTACCGAAGGAGTACCTGGAAGGAGAGAGGAGAAAACAAAAAGGAAACCTCAGTATAAGACATTGATGCAGAAATTAGACGAAAGGATTTAAAATAATAATAGCGTGTTAGCTATCTCCTGTACTTGGAAACAATGTTTACGAGAGCTCAATTACGGTCAATGAAACCAAAACAATTATGAAAAATAGACTACAATTTCACTTTGAAAAAATGTAATGTGAAATATGTAAATGTATCTTTTAGAGACTTATTAATTAAAATCCTTGTTTGGTACAGATCCTCTTACAATTGTAATATCATCAAAATAATCACGATTACTTCTGTTTTCTTAAGTATGCAGTCGTAGTAAGTATATTATGTAATATGTGTGTACCAAATTGTATTAAAAACGATTATTGTAGAGCTGCATTAAGTCCATGCACACAAACGCTATTCTACAGATTAAATCAAATATCCTTCCTTGATACAGATCCAAAAAAAATGAATGTTTTGAAATCCCTATAACATCTCAATCCTAAATATCAAACTTGCAAAACCAGTCAAAATAATCAAAATGAGTTTTTTTCTAAACCATGCAGCCCTAACATGTACGTTAAGTATATACATGTATGTGTGTACATCTCTCACTCACCACAGCTGTCCCACGCTGACCAGAGAGTGGTACAGCAGCCACAGGGAGGCCATGATCACCATGTTGGCCGTCCCGGTAACCAGGACGACGGCAGACAGAGCCATCCCCCCCACAGCGAGGGCGTCCAGGTTGACGTCCATCTCGCTCCAGTCCAGCAGCCAGAGGAGGGAGGGGGTGTAGGCGAAGGCGGCCATTCCGATCTTCCCCCCCACGTACCTCTTCACGCTGCTCAGGTAGCTCCTGCAGGGCATCAGGCCGCGCTCTCCAATCAGCTGCTTGTTCTGGTTGAAGGCAACGCTGAACGCCACCACTGCAGAAAAGAGGCGAGATGAAAAGGCACAATCATGAAACAGGTATTCAAGATTCAAGGCTATTATTGTCATTACTTACTAATTACTTTTATTGATATTGAAGTGATTGTTGTGCTTTTATTCATGTCTTTATGTGTATATATAGGATGTACCACTGAATAAGGTGTAATATCCCCATTTTGACATATGTATTGTTGTTTTATATTCTACAATTTGCACTGCTTCAAGTGGGAAATGACTCTTTAAAGTCCTTACATTCACATTTAGCTGCCAGATATTGGATATAAACTCATAAAAACAAGAGTTCACTTAATTTTACTCAATACTAGTGAAATGTGTCTATCATTCAAGTGCTTTTGCCATATGTGTCCAATTGTCTGTTGATTGTGTATATACATATTTTTATATATTTGTATTTGGGATTGTGGGGAAACTTGTCTGTACACACAAACTGAAAGATTGACAATAAAGTTGACTTTGATTTGTACATTAGCTACTGTGTAGATATGGCAATGAAAAACTGAGGTCATATAGGACATATAGATAACACAGTTAAAACGGGGTTAACTGCATTCAAGTACAATTTAAATATGATATATTAAATTCAAACCCAGAGGCTGGAATACACAAACTTCCAAACGTTAGCTCATAACTCAAAAAGCCTTTGGAATAGAGCTACAGGATTTTCGTAGGTCTCGTGAATTCATTGCAAGTTCTCAGGTGTTACTTTTTATTCCATGACATAAATTAGGAGGTGATGTGAGTAAACCAATGTTTAACTAACAACAGTTCTGGACTTCTTGTTATATAAAAATGTAATGCAGGACTTTGACAAGGAGGTATCACTACTGTATCTTGATATCACAATCTCAATATAAATGGCAAAAGCTAATGATTAGCATCACTGGTAACCCTTAATAACCACAGGCAATACTGGTGCGTGACAGAAGTATTTCTCAGCACAAGTTTCACGAAGTTATTTTAAGTTTAAGACCAAAATAAGATGGTTATTACACCATTATCACCAAGGATGATAATGGTGCACCGTTATTGCAGAACATGGGCATTGGAACATATTCCATTAGACCAACAATAAATAAACCATTCAAAATACATGTAGATTTAAAACATAATCAAATGTATGCCTGGATGTGAATATGAATGTCGACTATGCTATACAGTATACACACAGGGGGTAAAATAAATAGTACTTGTGCCAGACAGACAACAGCCACTAAATTATTAAAACATTTAGACCAAATTAGGAGATATTTAACACAAATTAAATGGTGGACAGTTGTTGGAGAGCATGGGCAAAGGCAGTGACAGCTACACCAACTCGAAGAGCTTATAAATGAACTCACTTAATAGATTTTATCTTATGTTTTTGTAGCTTAAACCAACAGCAAGTCACAATTTCAGCACTAAAACACTAAAAAAACAAAGTAAACAAGAGAGCTATCATGTCAAACGTGGACTAGCAAACTCACTAGTCGTTGCTGTTGTTTAAAGCTAATTATCTGCCTTTAAAGTGAACAATGACAGGTTTTAGTGGAGTAAATGTCAGTGTGCTTACAGTAAATAAAGGCGACTGAGCGCAGCAGCACAACACGTGTGAGCCAGAAAGTCCCCGGATGTAGGCTCTGCGGTCTCCGGTCTTTCTCCGGTTCTTCTCCCGGTTCTTCTCCATGTTTCTCCCCGCTTTCCTCCCTCTCAGGCTCCGGGTTTCTGCTCTCCACATGTCGCTTCCTCACAGAACTACCAGAACTGTCACCGGTGGCCGCCATGTTGAAGGGCTCTACGGTCACGTGATGTAACAGACGCGGAAGTGCGTAAACAGGATTTTTCTATTATTATTTTATTTTGTATTATTTGTGGTATTAAAATAATAATAAATCAATTGATAAAATAATAATAATAATAGGATAAAATAAAGTAGAAAATAATGAAAAATATATCACAGTTTTAATAACAATAGAATACAATAAAATATAGAATAAATAGAAAATAATAATAATACTTTTTTTTATTTTAGGAAGAAATTATAATTATGTTACATGTTATAATAATTAAGTAAATTATATAAAACATACAGTGTATATTTGTTTGTTTTATTAATATTGTTAAAGCACTTTCCTCACTATCTTTCCTTTTCATGCGTTTTGAATAAAATGTCCTTCAAATAAACTCATTACTGTTGTTGTTTTTTAGATTAGATGCAGATATGAAATAAAATATGGGTTTAGGGAGGCGTGTGGCGCAGTGGGTTAGTGCGTTGGTGTTCGGATCAGGGGAGCACAGGTTCAAACCCCACTGCAGTCAGCATGTCGTTGTGTCCCTGGGCAAGACACTTCACCCCAAATTGCCCCTGTGGGGATTGCCCATATTGTAAGTCGCTTTGGATAAAAGTGTCTAACAAGTAACATGTAATGTAAAAATGTAATTTCCAATATCAAGAACATTCATTAGTGAATGACCCTTTGTTAGTTTCATATTATAGTAGTAGGCCTACTGTATTAAGTAAGTAGAATATGAATGTTATAAGATCGAGGGAATTGACATTAATAAAAGTAGGATATCCTTTCCTAAAATACAAAGGAATAGCAATATGATATTGACTTAAAAATAATATTTAACTCATCTGACGTAGCTACTATCTGAAACATCATAACATTTGGTTTTGAATTTGAATGTTATATCGTCTGTCAACATTAACTGCCTCCTCCTGCTTCGTGCCAAACTGGGAGGAACTGATCCTGTAAAACTTTCCCAAAGCCAATAGGACACGAGGGGGCGGAGATAAACGAGTAGCCTACGAAGAGTTAAAGTACAAACTCATTCAACTTTGCCTAGCTCTGTCAGAGGACGCAGAAAGAAATAATTCAAGACAAAAACATTGGAATTGTACCTGATTTCGGGGTGAAACAGTCTTCCGACTGAGCCGTGCGCATTTACGCACTTGGAGAGTTGGAATTGTACAATTTGGCAACTTTTTACGCGCCAATATGACAAATGAGAAGTCATTGACAGATATTCCTCGTAGTCCAGCAGGCAGCGACAGCCCTTTATCCAAGCATGGGTCAGATTCAGAGTCCCCAACCTCTCCAGCTGGGTCAGAGGCACCAGAGCCATCGCGCAAAATTACGCACGAACCGGAGAGCAGCGTGAAGGCTGATCGCTTCCCCGCGTGCATCCGTGACGCGGTGTCGCAGGTGCTGAAGGGATACGACTGGTCTCTGCTGCCCGTGCCGGCTATGGGGGAGCGCGCGCTGAAGAGCCAGCCTCACGTGAAGCGGCCGATGAACGCCTTCATGGTTTGGGCTCAGGCCGCGAGGAGGAAGCTGGCAGATCAATATCCTCACCTGCACAACGCGGAGCTCAGCAAGACGCTGGGCAAACTGTGGAGGTGGGTAGTGAATATACATTATTCTCAAGTTGGACAAATGAGAAGTCAGTATTGAATGCAAAGTCGGAAGACCAACACAGTTAGACAAAGACAAACCATGGTTTCTCCTCAGTGAATTTCATTCCAATTGAACATGTTACCTTTTTTGAAAATATGACAATTCCTCAGATGTAACGACTTTAAAACCAACAGTACATTGACGTGACTAAGCATAATAATCTCTATTAATGTGTTGACATGTTGAATAAATACAAAAAAGATTGAAGAGAAAGTATACTTGTAAAAGAGTAGTATAGGGAGAGGGTGTGTTGGTTTTGTTCTTTCCTGCATGTGGAAGAAAACATAGTTTGCACTTATAAGACATTAAATTAGGACTGATGTTTATTACAGATTGGACTGGCTGTCTGGTACAATAGAAACCTTTGTTTTACAAAATAGAGTACTAGACATGTGGAGACAAGCTTCAATAGAGGGTCTCAACTTTAACTCATGACAAGTTAACAAGCTATGCAACTATGACTGTAGACCACCACAGATCTTTCCTAGACATAACCATGGTTTCTCCTCGGTGGATTTGATCCAAAATAAGAACTCTTCTGATTGGTGGGAAAGTAACCTACTAGCAAAAAGTGATGCATTAAAAAAAGGCAATATCAGATAGTGTGTGTTTTGTGCATGTCCAGTGCGAAAACATGGTTAGCACTGAACAACTATAACATGTAACAGTATCCTTCTTTTAATGAGCCTGTGTGTTTAGAAGAAGCATTTTCTCGTGAAAGTGGGACTCATTCTCTACCTCCTTATATGCTGTTGGATAGCTTAATATATAACTGTGTATCATACTAGCTCATTATGTATCTAGCTGCCAGGGAATACAAATAACAATATTTTTGAATTATACAGCAGTAAATCGTGCACAATGTGAATAAGCAGTCCTTCTCATTTCTCATCTCCTGGCTCTCTGGTATTCTAGAGAATGCTTAAAGGTTTTTACAACAGTGAGAGTACAGAGGAAAAGTCAAAATGTGTGTATTTTGGATATTAGACAACCCTTGTAGACCTTTTGTACTTGCATGAATGTAAAGGCCCCTTGAATAACCCAACGTCTTCCTCCTCTGGTCCTCAGACTCCTCTCTGAAACAGAGAAGCGTCCCTTCGTTCAGGAGGCTGAGAGGCTGAGGATGCAGCACAAGAAAGATTATCCGGACTACAAGTACCAGCCTCGGAGACGCAAGAGCACCAAACCGGGTCAGGGGGACGGTAGACCTGGACTGGTCCTGCAGAATCAGCAGCAGGGCCCGTATAAGATAGAACCAGGAGACGAGTACCATCAATACCATACTGACAAAACAGGTGAGATACCATCTTTACATCTGTTAGGGCTGCTTGGCAGGTCGCAATTACATTTATGTTACTTGGTCAATAAAATGTCAGAAAGCAGTGAAAAATGTCCATTCCAGTTTCTCAAAGTCCAAGCTGAAGTTTTTTTTTTGCAGTCCAAAACCCAAAGACATTCACTTTAATTTGATATAATAATAGAAATCTGCATCTTCTCACAATGTTTCACAACAAAATACTCTATTATCAAATTAGGTGCATATTAATGTGTGTCAATTGACTAATCAAAAACATATGATTGTCTTCTGAAACAAACAAACTTTAAACCTGCCAGCAATTAATTTCTGTTCTCTGTTTTCTATGCATGTTTTTGTATGTATTGCCATGATGGTTGATAGTGGTTCTAGCCATCAGGATGCATGTTTGACTTCCTTGGAATAATTGATCAAAACCATTGTGGCTCAATTTCTAGACACTTCAATAGCATNTTTTTTTTGCAGTCCAAAACCCAAAGGCATTCACTTTAATTTGATGTAATAATAGAAATCTGTATCTTCTCACAATGTTTCACAACAAAATACTCTATTATCAAATTAGGTGCATATTACTCAACTCAACTCAACTTTATTTATAAAGCCCTTTTCAAAACAGCCGGAGCTGAAACAAAGTGCTGTACACGCCATAAAAAACAAAAACAAAACAACAATAAATAACAATATAAAAACAACAAAACCAATGAAGCATATAAAAACAAA
>NW_011351194.1:313618-322287 GCF_000735185.1 Notothenia coriiceps | reverse complement strand
AAGGACACTGGAACCCGCGGAACTCGATGTCTTGTGCGCAGCGTTTGGGGGGGGGGGGGGGGGGTGGGAACCCAAATCTACCTGGTACACTAAAATTTCCGGCCAACTGGCCGTTTAACCCCGTCATCACTCCAGGTCGAAAAAAAAGAATCCGTCACCGTTTCCACTCGGGAAGGAACCTGTGTTGCGAAACTTCCGCCCCCCCCGGTAATGTAGAGCCGACCAATGACATGAGCCACTGGGACCGAACACCATCACTTCTGTCTTATTTTCATTGAATTTTAAAAAGTTTAAAGACATCCAGGCTTTAATGTCTTCAAGACATAACAGAAGCGGTTGCAGAGAGAAAGCATCCTTCTTTTTTAGTGGCACATAGATCTGGCTGTCATCAGCATAACAATGGAAGGAGATACCATGCTTCCTCAAGATGGAACCCAGGGGCAGCAGGTACAATGAGAAAAGCAGGGGCCCTAAAATTGAACCCTGTGGAACCCCATATTAATGTGTGTCAATTGACTAATAAAAAACAGATGATTGTCTTCTGAAACAAACAAACTTTAAACCTGCCAGCAATTAATTTCTGTTCTCTGTTTTCTATGCATGTTTTTGTATGTATTGCCATGATGGTTGATAGTGGTTCTAGCCATCAGGTTGCATGTTTGACTTCCTTGGAATAATTGATCAAAACCATTGTGGCTCAATTTCTAGACACTTCAATAGCATCCACATGTCAATGGGATCAATTTGAGGTACAGTATCTTGCCCTAGGACACTTTAACATGTCGATTGTTAGAAGCTTCTTTACCGCTTACGCCACAGTTGCCTTTATTGCTTGAGCATGTAAATTAATCGGTGAATCCTTGGTTTTCCCAGGTCAGTCTCACGGACCTCCAACGCCTCCAACTACTCCAAAAACAGACCTCCACATGGGGAACAAACACGAGGGTCAGCGTCCTGCAGACACCTCTACCTCCACCACAGGGGGCCGTCAGAACATCGACTTCAGTATCGTGGACATCTCCGAGCTCAGCCCCGACGTCATCAGCACCATCGAGGCCTTCGACGTCAACGAGTTCGACCAGTACCTCCCTCCCAACGGCTCCACTCTCCTCACCCCGACAGATAGCAGCACCCACGGACACAACACCTTCCTCCTGCCCAGCCTCCACCCTCACATCCCTGCCAGGGCGCCAAAAAGTGGGAGTGCATCCTCTTTAATATGTCGTGAAACCCCCAGGCTCCACGGGGACACGAAACCTCAGATAAAAACTGAGCAGATGAGTCCAGATCACTACAGCAGTTCCTCCACTCCTCCACAATCTGATTACACCTCCTTTAGTTCAGGCTCATCCTCCAACACCCACCAATCTGACTACAGTGACCTCCAGGGCTCCGGTTTCTACAGCAGTGCTTTCTCCGGATACCCCGCGGCCGGTCTGTATCAGTACCCGTACTTCCACTCCTCCCGCAGGCCTTATGTTTCACCTCTTATCAACAGCTTGGCCTTGGCACCACCTCCACACAGTCCTCCTCCATTAGTCTGGGAGCAGCCGGTCTACACAACACTCAGCAGGCCTTGAAGACGAGGAAACTCCCAGCAGAAAACTTTAGATATGGACAAACGTCACAGGACAGAACAGTAGCTGCTTTGTTGACCGGTTTTATAATTTAATTCTGAAGGAAAATGCCGATAACAGTAACTGTTGTATTGTGCATTAATATACAGTTACATTTGTTTATTTTCAAGGATTTTTTTTTTATATGATCGACAAAGATTCAGTGTTTTGAGTCTTTTCTGTTTGAGGCATGACATTTGAAACCTCCAATAAAAAGTCACACTAATGACATTTCAGTATGTGATTCTCAGCCATTTGAGCTAAAGTTCTTCATGGCTGGAGATATTGTGTCTGTTTTTAAATAATATAGACTCTACATTAATAACAGAACATATTAAAGGTAGCTGGTTCTCACCCCAGATGGGACTCGAACCCACAATCCCTGGCTTAGGAGGCCAGTGCCTTATCCATTAGGCCACTGGGGCTTCAAAATCCTGCATTCTTACCAGTTCTGTTGACAAACAATGCCCAAAATGTGTGTTTTTAAATGAGAAAACAATGGCATCTCTTATCTTTCAACCTGTTGTGTCACTTCTGCTTCCTACAAAACACCCACCAGAATGCCAAACTCAAAGCATTTGAACTGTAAGTGGCAGAACAAGAGATACAGTAAGGTGAGGGGATTTCACATGAGGTTCTCTCTCAATCCATTTTGCACCAAACTGAGTTCTGTTCCAGTCCAATGCTGGTGTGAGTTCAACTAACTGCGAACCTGTTCACTTTTCCACTGACATGATGTCCTCATTTACAACTCCTCCCAATTCTCTAATATGAACCCAACAAACTCTTGGTAATGTGCTAAGTTATCAATCACCCCAGATGGGACTCGAACCCACAATCCCTGGCTTCGGAGGCCAGTGCCTTATCCATTAGGCCACTGGGGCTTTACAAATGGACATTTTTAACACGAAAAATACAGAATGTGGTTTTAAATGAGATACTGTAACAATGGCCGATGTCGTCATCTGACCTCTTGTCTCAGTTCTGCCTCCTACACATCCACAGCCGAAATTCCAAAACTCAATGCTTTTGAACTGTAAGTGGCAGAACAAGAGATGAGGTGAGGGGACACCTTTTCACATTTGGTTTGCTCTCAATAGTGTTTGCACTGAATTGAGTTCTGTTCTAGAGCTAGTTTGACTCCAACCGGTCAATTACATAGTTAACACTAACCTCTTCTCAAACACTAATATGAACCCATAGACCTCTTGGTTACAGGCCCAGCTGTCAATCACCCCAGATGGGACTTGAACCCACAATCCCTGGCTTAGGAGGCCAGTGCCTTATCCATTGGGCCACTGGGGCTCAAATTCCTATCTTTTGACCGGTTCTCTAGAGATTCAGCTCCAACGTAAAGCGATATAAAGTCAAGTCTATGCTGTTGGTCAGTCTGTGAGAAAAATAACCGACTTCCAAACTCCTGTTACTTCTGGATCCAACAAAACAGCAGCCAAACTCAATGCCAAACTCAAGGCTTCAAATCAACCCAAATGATGAAACCAATGGATGACTACCTCCACTTGTTATTTCCCACTTTCACACTCAAATGACCAAACTGAAAACTGTTTTTTTGTACCAACCAGATGCCATCATTACATGGCCAACCCTAACCCTAGTGCTTGGTTAGGTAGTGGGCAAATGTGCGAGAGTGACAATATATGCTGTCGATCACCCCAGATGGGACTCAAACCCACAATCCATGGCTTAGGAGGCCAGTGCCTTATCCATTAGGCCACTGGAGCTTCACGTCCTGAGTTTGTGGGTCCAGGAATATAGAAATCTATGAGAGAAATTACCCTACTCCCAAGTGTGACCCTTTTACCCAAAGCAACTCACAACGAGTGCATTCAACCATGAAGATATACTCTTTAAAAAGCATAGATTACTGCAAGTACAAGGTATATATATATACATTCCTGTTTCTCACACAATTCGGTCTGATGGTGCAGCTGTATCACAACATTAAAAGAGGCGTCAGAGTCCCATCCCTGAGCAGACAACATGTCTTCCTGCTCTTACGGCTGTCACTACCGCTCTTCAGCTGCGTCTCCAGTTGTTTCTAGTTGTTTCCAGTCCAGCAGCTGCTCCTGCTGGTTTCCTGTCAGGAGATTATCTGATTTCACAGTCCAGGAGCTGATGGACAGCACAGCTGGATTGGGCTTTCCAAACACTGAGCTGTAAGAGAAATGCTACTTTGATTCACGACCCGGAAAAAGGCTTTGACTTGTCGACAGGACCACTGTGTAGTTAGATTTAAAGGGGAGACTCTATACATGTTAAGGGCATTTTTTTTTTAAAGATATCACCATGAAACTTCCCCGATTGACAATATTTTTTTGTATTGCAAGTTTTCGGAAGTTAAATGTTTAAATATGCATATGAGTCATTTTGTTGGCAAATAAGGGTCAATGATTTGTACGGAGGGAATTTCAGAATGCTATCACTCCATAAATCAGAAAATGCTATTAGCTGTCTTAAAATAAGGCCCTTTTTCACATGTTTTTATGATAAAACGCCATATAAATCAGGCTCTAAATGACATTTCAATGAACCCCTTTGTTAAAAAGCTTCAGAATATAGATAGGAGAAATGTTTGGTGGGTAGAAGTGCTTCTGAATTAGAGATGAATGGTAAGAGAGTACATACATGTTGTACAGACAGATGAATAAAATAATAAACAGATAATATAATGACACTTCCCCAGTTGATTACTTAAGGCAATTATGTTCTTATAATTAGGCTACAAGTTTAACATTTTTGTTTAAATATGCAAATGAGGCATTATTTTTATGCTAACTTTTGATGATTTTAGGATAATTCTACACACAAAAATAGACAAAATAGTTTAAAATATATTTTAATGTGTATTTTTTTTGGTTTTCTTTCCACTAGTCTGCAATATTGTATGTGATGTTAGCAAAATATAACTTGAAAATGGATCATTGCATGAAGTGTGCCGCCATATTAAGCAAGTCCTACACTCAAGAAACTCCCAAATGGGTAAAAAAAAAGTTGTTCCTAAGATTTTCAGCTCAGTTTTCGTATTAATAAATGTTTCCTCAGCCACCTTATTATCTCTGGGACAAACAGGTGTCTGTTGGGATGACGTCCCACAGCTTTCCCCCACTTCCTGTTTGGGTTCTGCTGCAGCTCAGTGGATCGCTGTCTGGTGAGTGGTGACCCGCCTGCCAACGACAACTCGACTACAGACAGACGCCCATTGATGCAATAAACACACCGTTAGGGGGGAAGTGTTTGTGCAGAGGTGGGAAGTAGTGGAGTACAATTATCTTCATTACTGGATTCTGGTAATGTTGCTGGTATCAGTACTTTACTCCACTGCTTATTTACGACGACTTTTTACTTTTACTTCTTACATTTTGAACACAAATACCTGTACTTTCTACTTCTTACATGTTGAACACAAATACCTGTACTTTCTACTTCTCTCATTTTCCAAACAGGCTGGTTCCTTTAGTTTGAATGTGTGTTTGGTGGCGTGATCATTATTATTTAGAGTCATTGCGTGCCTATTGATTTGAACACGATCCGTGTATCCATCATTTCCTGGTCTTCTCTAAAGAAGAGGGACCAATGAAAACGTTGTCATGTTGCCGTTGTTCAGCATGGAAACATTCATTAGCTAACAATGACATTATTGTTCTATTAATATAAAGGGAGGTCAGGTACTCTTTAAAACAGCTGCTAGTTATGGGTACTTTTTACTGAAGTACATTTCATAGCCTCTTTACTTTTACTTGAGTAAAGAAGTTTAGTCAGTACTTCTACTTTCACCAGAGTATTTTTAAACACGAGTATCTGTACTTCTACTTGAGGAAAGGATGTGTGTACTTTTGCCATCTCTGTGTGTGTGAGAGTGGCGAGATCATCAGGTGACATTCACACACAGAGCAGGTCACACACACTTTCTCCCGCTGCACAGATCTCCTTTAACAGGTGAGAGCGCCATCTACTGGTGTATAAAAATACATCTTACCTTCTTAGTTAAATGCCAGTTTTGACCTTCCATGTGTTTCAGCATCGCAGTGTAATATAATTTTACGATGGAGGACGTGAGAAAAAAAGAATTGGGATGTTA
This sequence comes from Notothenia coriiceps, assembly GCF_000735185.1. Lineage (NCBI taxonomy): Eukaryota > Metazoa > Chordata > Actinopteri > Perciformes > Nototheniidae > Notothenia > Notothenia coriiceps. The sequence goes on along the minus strand of NW_011351194.1, from coordinate 316,572 downwards.
CAAAAAGTTAATAAAATAAAAAATAGAGTTCTGTCTTCAGTCTGAGAACTCTGAACTAAATGTATTTTTGTTCTGAAATAAAAATATATTTTGAAGAATATGTTCTGAATATTTGTTGTCCTCCTGCAAATATAAGAATTCTGAAATTAATGTATTATTAATATTATTTTAATTTCCTGTATTTATTTCCACATTTATTTATTTCTGTATATATTTCCTAATTTATTAATAATTTAATTAATTTATTCCTGTATTTATTTCCATATTAATTAATGTATTCCTCCATATTAATCCGTCACCAATCTGCATTACTGGTGAAAAACTCCATCTTCTGCTGTGTAAACGGATGTAACTGCACCTTCATTACCAGTGGCTTTACACTTCACTTACACCTTAATGTTCTTGGATGTGCTTCAATAAACCCCCCTAGTGTTGAAAAGTACAATTGTTTAAAACAGACATATTTGCAAAGAAAAAAAGCCATCACTTCCACTTGATTTTAGCTTCATCTGTATTCATGTTAAGTTTTTTATAATGAAACAAACTTGTCACTGTCATTTAAAGTTCAACACAACAACGTGTCTTCAAAACCAGATGGTCAAACAAACCAGTTGCAGAGTAGAAGTGTTGTATAAATTACAATCCTGTCACATTACAATCCTTTTTAAAAGCAGCAACAACGATGATATGTCCGACGGTACGAATAAATAAGAGAACATGGAGGTTTTAAAGAACCCTTCGGCCACCTTAACAGCCACGGTGATCACTGAGAGATTTCAGGTGTGTGTTTTTATGCATAATTGTTGTTAACAGCACTTTGTAGGTTCAGGTTTTTTAACAGGGTCTCAGTGCCAGAGGTTCAACCTCACAGCAACCTCAACAGAAAACTACACACACACACACACACACACACACACACACACACACACACACACACACACACACACACACACACACACACACACACACACACACACACACACACATTTTAAGCCACTGTCATCAAAACTGTACATTCAATAAATTAACAATGCATTGTCTTTGTTATAAGCAACCAGTGAAATGACTCTAGATTACATAATTACATTAGATTACAGGTAGGATGAACCAGACGAGAGAAAGGGAATGATCCACATGGCTGAGGAAAGGTGGGATGTTAATGTTTAGCACGAGTTTGGTAGGCGCGTAGTGATGACATCATCTACCCTCTGGGCCTTCAGTCCCATTTGAGTTCAAGTTTTCTTCACACAGATAGGCTCCAGTCCCTTTGTCTCTATATTTTCATTTTCTTATCCCCACTTCCTCCCCACATGGTCTCAGGTCACACGTTGGGATTGTCTCTGATCTGATGAGACTTCGCTGAGTTTCGTCTTCCTGCAGTCTTCAAGGCTTGTGTTTAAAATGGGCCTCCACTGAAAAGACACAAGAAAATAAAGTTAGTTGAAACAGAAGAACGGGGAGATAGTTCTATAGGTTAGACAGGTTTTTGGGTTGTAAATGGCCTCAGATTTGACCCCAACCTACAATGAATGGACAGTGGCTTATTCATTGTAGTCTAGGGTTGCGGTTGAATAGTCCATTTAGCTTAGGAACCTTCCTAACGGAGTGAAATGACCCGGAAGTCCCTCAGTGGCAGCCATGATAAGAGCCGTTCGAATTCTCTAGAATGATAGGAAAGGAGGTTTCAAACTTCCTTTATAACCTCCTTTAGCTTAGGAAACACTGGGCCTTCCTTGACGAAAGGAAAGGAGCAAATGCTGCCCCACAATGCCTTGCAGCCGCAGCATTTGCCGTCACACAGCAGTCGGCCGTTCACGGAAACAACTGATTATGACCGAGAAGTTATATCATGAAAGTTACGGTGCTTATTAAGCTTTTTAAAACGTATGTGGTAAGTTGCCAAAGTGCTTTGTTTTGAACGTTCATCAGTATTATAATCAAAAAGAGAAATATGAACGTTAGTTTTTACTGAAATGATCAAATAAAGTCAACATTTTCCTACGGACACCTTCTATTATGCCCTCCGGCAACCAAGAAGAGAAAATTTGGTGTACGACGCCGTAAACACACATATGTCGTTTGACCATTTTCCACCCCGGCGTACAGAAATTCGGGGTCACCGGGTTAACGCTATTTCCGGACCGGAGGATTCGGTCGCCTAAACACGCCCAAGCTCAAGGTAGACGCATTAAATATCTTTTTTTACGTTAGCTAAACCGGGCTGACTTAGCCCTCCCGCTGACACCGGACCGCTCCCTAGACTCCCAGCAGAAAGTTGGTCCTTCCAACACCACAAGGCTAGGGTCCCCCCCGGGTACGTCAGTTTGTAGAGCTACATTTGTAACCCGGTCTCATGACATTGGGACTCAACAACCCTAAAGGCATACCACGTACCGGCGTCACACACTTACACCATACTTATAATCCAAGGATCTCCTTCCAATGGTCACGAGACATACTTACCCACTTTACCCCACTTACTGTACATTATCGCATTTCGACGACAACTCCCCAAAAAGAATTTCTGACCAGAAAGAGTGTAGTCACACGACCCGGGGTTTGGGAATGATGTTAACCGAGTCTAGTCGGTTACCGAGGGGATTCGGTCATAACATCCAAGCTCTGGGAAAGACCGGTAAATGTCGAACTTATGTTTTGGTATCCCGTATTCTTATATCGTATATTATTCCTTTCGAGTCAGTGCATTCCGAATATGTGGTACCTGTCACAGAATATTTGTTGGTCGACTCCGTTTTTAGTGTCTCGCAATCAGACACTATGGTACAAAGGGGGAGGAGAACAAAGAACAAAAGAATAGAGTAAACTTTGCTGCGTAACACAATGGCGCATGAAGCAATTACGGACAATGCTTGTTCGCACTTTTACGCAACCCACATATAGTGGTAAGTTTTGTAGAAAATTTTCAACTTGTTTTGGGGTGTGGTCGAGTCACT
>NW_011351194.1:309763-313573 GCF_000735185.1 Notothenia coriiceps | reverse complement strand
ATTGAGTTCTGTTCTGGAGCTAGTTTGATTCCAACTAACTGTGAATATGTTTGCGTTTTATAACCGACCACTGACATGATGTCCTCATGTACATGGTTAACATCTAACATCTTACTTCTCCCAAACACTAATATGAACCCATAGAACTCTTGGTTACAGGCCAAACTGTAAATCACCCCAGATGGGACTCGAACCCACAATCCCTGGCTTAGGAGGCCAGTGCCTTATCCATTAGGCCACTGGGGCTTGACAAATGGACATTTTTACCACTTTTAAAGACATACAGAAGACACAATGTGTTATTAAATGAGATAACAACAGCCTTGGTTATCTTCTGTCTCTTGGGTCGGTTCTGTTTCCTATATAACCCCAGACAAAATGCCAAACTCAAGGCTTTTCAACTGTAAGTGGAAGAAAAAGAGATAAGGTGAGGGCAAATATTTTAGAATCTGACTGTGACTGTCTGAATCCATTCTGCATTGAATTGAGTTCTGCTCCAGTAGAGTGCTGGTGCTGGTTTTATTTCAACCAACTGCAAACCTGTTTGTTTCTTTCCAACCACTTTCAGGATGTCCCCAGTAACATGGTTAACACTAAGCTTCCCAAAGACAAATATGAACCCATAGACCTCTTGGTTACAGGACAAACTGTCAATCACCCCAGATGGGACTTGAACCCACAATCCCTGGCTTAGGAGGCCAGTGCCTTATCCATTGGGCCACTGGGGCACAACAACTACAAATGTGTACCCGTTTCGTACACATACAGCAGACAAAATGTGGTTTTAAATGAGGTAACAATGGCCTCGATTATCTTTCAACCTGTTGTGTCACTTCTGGTTCTTACAAAACCCAAGCCAGAATGCCAAACCCAAGGCTTTTGAACTGTAAGTGGCCGGGAAAAAACATACGGTGAGGGGAAACCTTTTCACACGTGGTTCTTTCTCAATACAGTTTGCACTAAATGTAGTTATTTTGTAGTACTTTGAATCTTTTTGCTTTGTATCATCAACCACTGTCATGATATCCAGAGTTACATAGTTAACATCTAACAAACACTAATATGAATACATAGAGCTCTTGGTTACAGGCCAGAATGCCAATCACCCAGATGGGACTTGAACCCACAATCCCTGGCTTAGGAGGCCAGTGTCTTATCCATTAGGCCACTGGGGCTTGACATATGGACACATTTTTACCACGTTTTTAGACATACAGAAGACACAATGTGTTTTTAAATGAGATAACAATGGCCTTGGTTATCTTTCGACCTCTTGTCTTGGTTCTGTTTCCTACACAACACCAGCCAGAATGCCAAACTCAATGCTTTTTAACTGTAAATGACAGGGAAAGAAATAAGGGGAGGGGACACCTTTCCACATTTGGTACTCTCTCAATACATTTAGCACTGAATTGAGTTCTGTTCCAGTACAGTGCAGTGCCGGTTTCATTTCAACCAACTGTGAATCTTTTTGCTTTTCCAGCAACAACGGTCACAATGTCCTCATTTACATGGTTAACACTAACCTCTAACTCTTCCCAAACTCTAATATGAACCCAACGCCACTTGGTTATAGGCCCAACTGTAAATCATCCCAGATGGGACTTGAGCCCACAATCCCTGGCCACTGGGGCATGAAAAGCATACATTTTTACCACATTTTTAGACATACAGAAGACAGAATGTGTTTTTAAATTAGATAACAACGGCCTTGGTTATCTTCCGTCTCTTGGGTCAGTTCTGTTTCCTACACATCCCCAGACAAAATGCCAAACTCAATGCTTTTGAACTCTAAGTGGCAGAACAAGAGATGAGGTGAGGGGACACCATTCCACATGTGGTTTTCTCTCAATAGAGTTTGCACTGAATTGAGTTCTGTTCTAGTGCTAGTTTGATTCCAACCAACTGTGAATATGTTTGCTTTTTATCACCGACCACTGACATGATGTCCTCATTTACATGGTTAACATCTAACATCTTTCTCTTCCCAAACACTAATATGAACCCATAGACCTCTTGGTTATAGGCCCAGCTGTAAATCACCCCAGATGGGACTCGAACCCACAATCCCTGGCTTAGGAGGCCAGTGCCTTATCCATTGGGCTACTGGGGCTTTACAACATACAACTCCACCAGTTCAGCTCACACACAACCACTTCCAACAACAATGTGTGGGTTTAAATGAGATACAATGGACACATTAGGACAAAACCAAGCTTTAGTGGCTTTTTCATTGTAGTAATTATATGTGTTCGGAAGGTAATTGTTGTTTAACTTTGATACAAACAAGTATCTCGATATATCAGGTGCTACAGGGGGAACACATTTGTCTTCAAATACCATTGAATCCAAGAACATCCTTAATTTTTTCGAGATTAAAGTTTACAAACCAGACTCCACTCCTTCAAACCATTGCTCCACAATGCTACTAGAAAGCAAACACTTCAGAGAGTATCAAATAAAAGTAAAACAGGCTAAATGTTTCCCTTACGGAAAATAACTCCATTCAGTATTCAAATGTCTCTCACCTGCGTATTCCTGCGGCCTCATTGGTCGGTTGATGACCCTCTGGAAGGCCGATATCCAATCGCGCTGTTCGGCCTCGGTCTCGCAGGCGAACAGGAACTTCCTGTCGGGCGTGACGATGGTGATGCCGTGGCTCCAGTGGTGTCCCTGCGTGGAGGAGGGCAGCCCGGAGAGCACCGTGTAGCTGTTCTCCTTACTGCCGATGAACACCTCTCCGCGGGCGTAGGCGTCCTGAGAGACGAGAGTCAACGCTTGTATTGTCATGTGTACATAGATACAGTGTAGATATGTCAATGAAAATCTTAGGTCACAGGCTCCTCTAACAGTGCAACACAATAAAACAGATACAATAGTTAAAATAGTGCAAGGAGAGTCTATATCCTCCTGGGAACAGAGGAACAAAAGTGTCTCCCAATTTTTTTGTATTTTCTTTTCCTACCTATTTAGGGTTAAAAAAACATCTTGCTATTTAGAGAATTCTTTATTTAATTGTAAATGTTACATTATATCAACTGTAGAAGAAGCCAATACCATTTTAGCGTGAAAAGACCGCCATAATTAACAGATAAACGATGTAACATATTATCAGGGTTTGACAGTAACGGTTGCCAGGTTGCCATTGGCAACCATTCAAAAAAATGTCAACCACCTCTTGGCGTTTGGATGCCATCAGTGGCAACCAGTTTTTAAAATAAAGAAATAAGGACAGCAAAAAGCAAAATGTGCACCCCTAAATAGATAAATGTTAATTATTTGTTGTGACCAGTCGGAGCCTGATAGCCTACTAGCACGTGCATTGGTGTGATTACGGAGCCAGAAAGCGATGCACGTTTACTCGCGTACAAGGTGTGCCGTGTGTTTGTTTTACAAAAAATGGCGAAGTAAATTAAGTTGTTTGACTGTGGGGTAAAAAGTTCGGCCAACCCGTCAACATCTCAAACGAATGTTAAAGTGATTCAACTGATAAAGCGCAAGGTGAACCCGAACGAAAAGCAAAGAGGACATTTGTAAAGTCTTGGCAGAGGCGAAATATATATTATATACATTCTGCCCCGTTGTGCATCCACTTCCGGTAAAGGTTCCTTCAAAATAAGAGTCCCGATCTTATTACTACCAAAATAAAAGTGCAAAACGGAACTTTACCATAGGAAAATATTGGCATACAAATATAATCACTTCTATAAAAAGGTAACACATTTTAAATATAGGTAATTTACAGAATTAATAATTAATATCTAATTCTTAACTATGAATGGTTTTCATTTATTTAACATTAGAAATGTA
>NW_011351194.1:307629-309707 GCF_000735185.1 Notothenia coriiceps | reverse complement strand
TATGGTGGGGGTCAGCACAAAGGTCAAGAAAGCCCACATTTGAAAGGGAGACAACGGATGACCAAGAAACTAGTGATCTGTGAAGAACATGACAGCAGCTGCACTACTGGTGTTTAGTATACCAGCAATTGAGGATGGACACGTTTACTAACACTTAAGTTTCAATTAATTGTGTTAATTACTTATTGTAAAGCATTTGAACATTCTTTTGTGTCACATGTTCATTATTAAGTTGATGTATAACTGTATAGTATCTTCATTATTTAAAATATAAGGTGACTAAAAATGGCAGTTGCCAGCCTGGCAACCACTTTACAAAGTTAGCGTTGAGCCCTGATATTATGCTTATAGAACGATATTAAAAGAAGAGTGCATTCACCTTTGTTTGAAGAATAAATAATGAATAGATCTGAACATTGCTGTATATTTGATCAATAAAAAACTAGTTTGGTTTTTGGTGAATGCTGCCAAATCTTCAAAGACTTTGTAGTCAATGTACTGGGAAAAGTACTTCATTGGACTCCAGTCTGCACGGGCTGTAGGGTCATCACGACCAGATTTATGGATGTGGTATCCAGTGGACTCATAGGAACAAACTTGGCATTGATTTAGGCACTTCTCATTGTTCATGGCTCCACTTCAAATAAAAAAACAACAATAAGACGTACGTAATTGGAATATGATACATTAGATAAATAAATTGTAAGTTGCAACCAGATGAATGTTAGGGATGTTTTTTCAAAAGTTCAGGTGTTGAACAGGCCGTGGAATGAAACTGTCCCTGAGTCTGAGGAAGTCTGGTGAAGAAAGTGAGCGATCAGACAGAAACAAAGGGGATATAATGAGGTCTTACCAGAGGGTCTTTGAAGTACATGAGTCTCCTGTCGTCCATGGTGAACCACCTCTTCTTAAAGCCCTCTGTGTGCTGAGGCAGGGAAAGAGACTCCATTACACGTTGAAGAGACAATTTATTATTTAGGAAAGTTGAGAGGGTTTTCTGCAAGTTCCAATCCAGTTTTTTTAACTTTTCCAGTATAATGTTTTTTGGTGATAGTTAGGGTATGATAATTTAAGCTGAACAACATTATTTAAAGTAAACATTCAAAGAAAAAGTATTGCTTCATTATAAGAAGTCACCAACAAGTTCGAAACTACTCTACTGTGACCTCCAGATGCTTTTGAATGTAGGCAAATGTAACTTTGGCAATGAGGTTTAGTAATAGTATACATCCTGATTTGACGTTGCAGGAACTTAAGGATCCAGTGAGTATGCAAACCTTTGGACCGGTTTTCTCCATAAAGCCTTCCTTCATGAAGCTTCGGGTCAGTTTAGGCACCAGCTGGAGGAGAGAAGACGAACGAGAGATAAGTGAAATAATACGATGCAAAAAAGGGCACAAAAGATGGATGATGTCGGGACTATCGTTAGCATTTAGAGCTAAATAGCTAGATATAGCTATTACAATGTCTTTGCCTCTTATTTGAATCAATTATTTTTTCAATAAGTTGATCGACTAATCTTAAAACTGAGATCTGTCAAATCTGTAAAACTTTCTCCACAAAGAATCATGAAAAAATACCATTTTGAATTTACCAAATTTTTTGCTCAAAAGGTTTAAAACAAATTCGTCATTCAGCAGAAAAAAACCACAATAAATAAATAGACAAATAATTTAGAAGTAAATTAAGGAGCTATATTTTTGATTTGGCTTATCATTTGGGGCAGTCTCTAATTTTGTAGTAGTATCACTGTTCATGTTTTATTATTTATTGTTATTATTACTTTTTGTATGACTGCATGGGGACTCCAACCAGTAATGGTCCCAAACCCCATGAGTGTGTGTTCTGTAATTAAAGGTCCCCAATTATAATGTTTTTCATCAATATATCACAGGTCTAAGATTTATCAAGAGCCTGTCTCTGATTGGCTGAAACACCAAACAGATCATTGCGGCATTACCCATAATCCCCTCTGTTTCATCCCTGTTTCCAAAGTGCTGATTCTCTGTCTGTTACTTTAGATGAAAACAAGGAGCCCCTCCCCACGCCCCTCTGAGAGACATTTGGTTACAAAGAAC
>NW_011351194.1:303524-304971 GCF_000735185.1 Notothenia coriiceps | reverse complement strand
TATATCAGTATGTAGTGTCTCTACTTTAAAGAGTCCTCTCCTGCTGATGTTCAGGTGTATATCAGTATGTAGTGTCTCTACTTTAAAGAGTCCTCTCCTGCTGATGTTCAGGTGTATATCAGTATGTAGAGTCTCTCCTTTAAAGAGTCCTCTCCTGCTGATGTTCAGGTGTATATCAGTATGTAGTGTCTCTACTTTAAAGAGTCCTCTCCTGCTGATGTTCAGGTGTATATCAGTATGTAGTGTCTCTACTTTAAAGAGTCCTCTCCTGCTGATGTTCAGGTGTATATCAGTATGTAGTGTCTCTACTGGGACATGTCTCCATGCTCTAATGTTCAAAAAGCTCTTTATTTTTCTCATACTGCCTGTGCTGCAGCACCGCTTTTCACCCTCTGTCTGAAACCAGAGCCCAGTCTGCTCTGATTGCTTAGCTGGCCGGCTCTGTTGTGATTGGTCAACCACTTAGAGACGTCCTGCCTCTTTGTCTGTCATGTACAATGTGTTGGAGCGCTAGCCAATAGACGCACGAGTGGTACATGTCAAACAAAGACTGTGTGTGGGAGAGAAAACTCTGAAGGGGAGACGGGGATCTTAGCCTTTGATGACCATGTACATGCACAACACATATTATAGGAAAGGGACAACCTTAGGGCCGCTTTAAAGGAACTAGATACTTGTTTAGCCTGGGGATACTGGGGATACTGGGAGTATACTGGGAATACACTTTTATCATGGTTTAGTTATCCAGAATAGTTATCCTACCACTTTAAATTGGCATGAATCTTTTGATATGAAAGTAAACTATAGTCATTGCCGTCATTTATCCATTTATGTTTTTGCTTTCGACTGCGTCGCCGGTACAGAGAAGAAGTGTTAATCCGGGTGTAAAATAAATGTGGAATGCCCCCTTTAAAAGCTTAGGATGAAGTACCCAGGGTTTCTTACTCTTAACTAGCAAGCGGTGCACTCCCAAAGCTGTGTAATGTTGGGGGATACTGGGAGTATACTGGGGATACTGGGAATACCCCCCCTCCCTTACAATAACAGTGTTAACATCCCGTTCTGCCACTGAGGAGCAGCTGAAGGTGTTTGTGTGGCCGCGTCTGCTCTGAAGAGCTTTCTCTCTCTCTCTCTCTCTCCAGTCGGTGAAGGATTGATGGAGTGGCAGAGTGACATGTAAGAGTGTGTTGCGATGCGTTGCGACTCGTTGCGTTCCCGCCCGGCCGCAGAGGGACGTCTCTACGACCGCCTGGCTGTCACTCTGATGGAGGACGGATTGGCTGTGGTGTGATCCCAGCACTTCATCACAGTGATGAATGGAGCAGCAGCCCGGTGTGTGTGTGTGTGTGTGTGTGTGTGTGTGTGTGTGTGTGTGTGTGTGTGTGTGTGTGTGTGTGTGTGTGTGTAGTAGTAATACGTTACGTATAGTACTATAACTAATTAAGTA
>NW_011351194.1:300327-303489 GCF_000735185.1 Notothenia coriiceps | reverse complement strand
CCGGTGTGTGTGTGTGTGTGTGTGTGTGTGTGTGTGTGTGTGTGTGTGTGTGTGTGTGTGTGTGTGTATACACCTCTGTGGCTCTTTGGCTAAATGTTTTCTTCCCGTTAAGTGCCTCTGCCAGTCTCTGTTTCTCTCCGCTGGATCTACATCACGGCGCAGGTGGTTCACATTATTCCCTTAAATTCCAGTCATGACTTCATGGACAAGCTCTCGCCAAGGTGGGGTTGTTTATCCTCACATCTGAACTCACAGGATGAAGGACTAAAGACGAGGCTAAATTAAAAAAATTACTTTGTACTACTGTCAGAGTTTCCTTTACAGAAATTCTCTCTGTAGAAACAAACTGTTAGCGATGTTATATTTCTAACTGTACGTCCCCCGCAGCTCTGGATATTGACTGACTTGCACATTAGTCATTTTATTTATAAAACTGTCCAAATTGGTTATATCTTCTACAGTTACTCATATTATTTATACAAAGTGTGTATACTAGTCTACTGGCTGTTATATATATACACACTACGTTAAGTGTCTATACTTCCATTCATACTGTTAATAGAGATTATACCTATAACACTTTCTCTGTATATACACTCAAGCTTCTATACCTGTCATGTTATACATCTCCTGCTTCTCTTGCACTTCTGAGTAGATACTTACTGCATTTCCCATGACTTGTATTCAATGTGCAATCGAGGATAAAAGTACAAAATTATGATAATGTTTAATCTAATATATAATGTATCAGAAATCTTGAAAAAAGTCTACATTTTTTTTTAAATATGCTTGAATGAGATTTTTAACTCACATTTATTTGACCTTAGGGATGTTATCTTAGAGGCCTTATTAAGCTTTTTCCCTCTCCTATATTGCGTTCTATATGTGTGTGCATGTAAATGGTCTGCAAAGGCTATAAATCCAGTTTCTCAAAATACAAACATGAACCTGAAAATGAGCATAAAAAGGGCCCCTTTAAGTGAGTAAAAAAAAAATGATCAAAACAGAGAAATATGTTTTAGAATTTTGATAAGAGCCTATAAAAAGTGCTTCAAATATCTGAATTAGACATTTCACTTTGAAGTACAACTACTTTACTGACCTAAGGCATGTTACTTTATCTTTGAGTGAATCAAAAACAGATTTGAAACTCCGTTGCTTAGTGTACAGTAAAGTATTGGGAAACATGTTATCTCATTGTGACCGGAGTATCACAAGGTCTAGCAGTTTCCAGCCTCAGGCAACAAAGCAAACGTACCTTTACTTCAATAAAAACCATTTGAGACTAAAGTGAATTCTCCATGCCAGTGAGATATAATAAATTGAATAGGGAGTACATTTAAAAGCTGTCACATATCCATCTCTTTCCTGTCTTCAATAAAACCTCATAAATACTCTGTTCCAGACTTTAGGCAGGGTGTGGTTGTGTGTGGGTCGGGGTCCAGGACTGAAATCAGATCTTATTGTCTGGCAGGTAAGACGAGGATTACTTCCCTAACCTTCTCATACCTTCACGGAACAAAGAGAGAGGACAGAATGAGAAAGTTGTTTAGAAAAATATCTGCTTACACCGTAAAAAACACATCCATCTGCTCCGTGTGTCCTCATCTACATCGACTCAATGAGCCGGACCCCCTTCTACTGCGCCTGCATATGTGTGAGGCGTTAAACATCATGTTGTGTATCTGTGTGTCTTAAAGGGGCCGCCAACAGACAGAGACGCGGTGAACAGGAAACCGTACAGATCCTCTGTCTGCTCGCAGGATTTTCAGTCTACAGAGGAGCAACCTAAACAAAACAAAACTAATTTCAGACCATGTTAGTCAGACACATCCCATAACCACCCTCACTGGTAAACAGAGTAGGAAAATGTTTTGTTAGTTGATGCGGCCAATTAATTATATTGCAAGTCATTTAAAAATCTATAAAAGAAGTATAAACCGGTTTAGGCTGTTTGAGAAATTGTAAGTATGGTATTAAAAAATGCAATACGTGTATTTCAATCGCCCCGAGCGGTTTTATATTGGAGTCTTTTTATAAAAAAAAACTAGCTGTGTCTTAAAAAGGAGTAAAGCGTAAATTATGCATATCATTTCCCCCCCTCTCCATTCCTCTTCTTCATTTATTCGCAGCAAAAACATGGCCGCAGTCCACGCCAGCTCTGTCCCGCTCGCTCAACACTCCCCCTTGAAGGAGGTCTCTCACTTTGGGGGAGGTGGAGGTGTCATGGCGCAGTAACCTGGCTGGGAGAGGCGGCCCCGGCGAACCGACGAACCCACCACTTTAGACGGACTCGAAGAAGAAACATCTAATAAGAAAATTTGTGAACATATCCGCTCGACTGTAATAAGAATGAAATTTACAGAACGATTTTGTAATAATAATAATTATAACCCAATACCCTTCGTATGATGCTCGGAGGGCAACCGCCGGCGATGTGGGGGTAAAAGAGTAAATGGATATTATATTCGGATGCATATGTTTTTGGTTAACGCACTCTGCGTCAAAAGTGTGTCAAAGGTACTAGGTGTGAAAGAGACAGTCATTTATTCGGAAAAAAACAGTGCATAATCGAAACCGATCAATATCCGGTCGAAAACCCGAAGATAAACGTGGTTTTATGATATCGAGATTGTAAATTTGTAAATAGAATATTTATGCGGTATAACAAACCACGCTAGTATGGACCGTCTGAGTTCCCTCCAAACGCGTAAACCGAAACCGGAGATGGTGTGAGACTGACTCCTAGAGTAAATTTTTGATTCCAACTCGAACTTCGCGTCATATCTGTATTTTTTTGGAAGTCTGTTAGATCAAAATGTCAACGCAATGCGGCTCTCCTAGCACCTCTCACTCCACCCCCCCCCCCACTGTATTTGTCGGAGTGTTGTGTGGTGAGGTTCATTGTGTGAAGGCCCTTTTTTTTTTTTTTTTTTTTCCGAATAAATGACTGTTTCACACTAGACACACCATGATTGACGAGATGGACGTTAACACAAATAACTATATCCACTCTACCTCCACATGTCATATCCGATATAACCGACACCCTCTCACTCACTACCCCTCCCTCCCCCCCCCCCCTTTGTTTGTGTGTGAGGTTCATTGTGTGAGGCCACCGGTGTCGGTAATTGTCCGGTGTGTTATGTCATCCTCGAGGGG
>NW_011351194.1:296835-299871 GCF_000735185.1 Notothenia coriiceps | reverse complement strand
GCCAAACCTCCCAAGCAGGCAATGAGAAGCAGGAGTCTGAGATCTGGATGGAGTTTGGGAGGAATGAGGACGGAGCTCTCTGGCAGCAGCAGAAACTCAGACTATCCACCGGCCAGAGGTGGGAAGTGTTGGAGTACAAATACTTTGTTACACTTAATTACATTTTTCTGGTATCAGTACTTTACTCCACTAGTTATTTTTCTGACAACGTCTTACTTTTATTTCTTACATTTTGAACACAAACACCTGTACTTTCTACTTCTTACATGTTGAACACAAATACCTGTACTTTCTACTTCTTACATGTTGAACACAAATACCTGTACTTTCTACTTCTTACATGTTGAACACAAATACCTGTACTTTCTACTTCTCACATTTTCCAAACAGGCTGGTTCCTTTAGTCTGAATGTGTGTTTGGTGGCGTGATCATTATTATTTAGAGTCATTGCGTGCCTATTGATTTGAACACGATCAGTGTATCCATCATTTCCTGGTCTTCTCTAAAGAAGAGGGACCAATGAAAACGTTGTCATGTTGCCGTTGGTCACCATGGAAACATTCATTAGCTAACAATGACATTATTGTTCTATTAATATAAAGGGAGGTCAGGTACTCTTTAAAACAGCTGCTAGTTATGGGTACTTTTTACTGAAGTACATTTCAAAGCCTCTTAACTTTCACTTGAGTAAAGAAGTTTAGTCAGTACTTCTACTTTTACCAGAGTATTTTTAAACACGAGTATCTGTACTTCTACTCGAGTAAAGGATGTGTGTACTTTTGTCATCTCTGCTGAGCTCCGGTGGCATCGAGACGAACTCTTTCTGCCCGTTCAAACAAACTCCCAAAACAGAAATGCTCTGGTATCAGTCACGCTCGCTCAGCTAAACCCCTCAAAGTGACTTTGAGAGCGCTCACAAAAAGATGAACTTGCACTTGAAGCCAGAGTTAGTTTCTTTGTGTTTCAAAATAAAAGTTGTCATGCCAGTTGGATGCCTTTTAACGATGGATGGTAGACTGCATATAAACTGTTTACTGAAACAACTAAGCCTTACAATTAGAGTTTAATCAAATAAACATTTTCATCCCACATATCTGGAAAAAACATTATCCAAAGAATGTTGGGGTGAAATTAATCGTAACCGCAACAGCAGACTTCTTGGAAATGTTTGAGGTGAAAACTAAACCATGACAATGCAGAAAAACACTTATTAGACATTTAGCCGTTAAGATATTTGGAGTTTTAACAAGTGCTGTCAGATCATAAAGCACTTTTCAAAGTTTCTAACAGGCTTTATGGGACAGCTTACACCAGAGAAATGACAGGAGTCTTGTTTGAGCCATACGACCATCCTTCAACCCTCTTCGAAAACACTTTCTGGCTTGTTATACTAATTTTTGTTCTGCATTACATTCAATAAAGGTCGCTCAATAAGCATCTCTTGCAAAAAACGTTGACATTTAAGGTATCTGTGTTTTCGCAGGAAAGAACAATGCTGGCATTTTTGCATGATAAAAAATAGTCCATCAAATAAACTGAGTACATTTTGAACCTTTAATCTTAATCTCTGCCTTACTCATTGAGTAAACCAACATAACAATGGAAGATTAAGCACCTCCGACAAAGACAAATGTGAGAATAGCATTTGAGAAGCAAACTTCACTTTTTTTATCTTTCGAAGCAACAGAAAAGCAACCAAAAAGGAAACACTACAAATACTCATTCTGGGAAAACAACACAAATGTAGTTCAGTGAAGAGGATCCAACAGGGAATGTGTCCATGACCTGGTTTACAGAGTTTTAAAGGTGTGTAGGTGCTTTAATTTTACAAGAGACACGTCAGGTTAATGTGACTTTTATGAGAGAGGTGTGCAGAGATGCCATGAGAAAAATGAATGTTATTCCCAGAGTGACTCACGAGGGAAACATGGGCGCCAGCTGCGTCAGGTTTGACCTCTTTCTTAACCCACTGTAGGTAGTAACATGGTCACATGACTTCCTCTGATAATATCAACCCCAGTCTTGTCACACTGATTTAATCGTATGTGATCAAATCAGGTAGGATTGTTTTCAGCACACATTAGACATTTGGAAAACACTTTTTACCACCCTGTTAACCCAGCATTAACACCTGCACCATGAGTAAAATTGAGATTTATTTTCTGTCCAACTTTAAGTAGACCATGCCAGCCTGCTTCAGCTCTGATAAAACCACAGATGTGAACAACAGGAGTGCTGTAGGGGGTTCGGGAGTCAATCATCACAGTGAAATAGAGCAGAGGGAATTCAGCTAAATGGAGGGGAGCGGGGTGAAGGAACACATCAATGAATAGGAAGGATATATAAACAGAAGTGTCAGAAATAGATATGAAATAGATAATCAGGGGTACTCATTTTTCCCTTGAAGAGCCAAAAGAGAACATATTTTGTGTTGTATTTAAGTTACTAAGTTTACTTAAAGGTGGGGTAGGTAATTTTGGAGAAACCAGCTCGAGTGCGCTTGAATTTGAAAATACACAACCGGAACAAATCTGCCACTTCCTTACAGAGCCCCTCCTCCAACACACACAAACGCGCACATGACCAATGAGGGCACGAGATAAGTTTGTGGTTACGATGGAGCTAGGTGAAAAATGAGGTTTTACGCACAACGAAGGAGGACTTACGACTGGTGAAGACGGGCGACTTAGAGTCTTTTATAGTTAAAAAAGGGTATTTAAGGAGTTAAATTAGAGTCTTTATAAAAGAGCTTTTACTTTCTGAATTTTCCCACCCCATCCATGTCAACTCTTTGGCCGCAGCGTCTATGTGAAAAACAAATATAAAGGTACCTTAAGAGAATGGAGGCTATCGGTTACTTCATAGAATTCACGAAACTGTTAAAAAAAAAAAAAAAAAAACATATGTAATTTTTATATAGTAGACACCTTCGGCAACCCGCGACGATTTTTCGGTGCTGGTTAGTAAGACTCGGCGGAGGCCGGATTTCATTTGACCTACCCCACCAGCCGGGATGGACCGGGACGAGTCGGAAG
>NW_011351194.1:291941-296790 GCF_000735185.1 Notothenia coriiceps | reverse complement strand
CCCCTCCCCTTGTTGGTGTGAGGTCATTGTGTTAGGCCACCGGTGTCGGTAATTGTCCGGTGTGTATGTCATCCTTCAGAGGGGGGGGTGGTCGTCGAGAGGGGTCTGTCCAATGACGCGTACTGTGGAGGTGAGGGGGTTTCACCTCTGGAGGAAGTTCCTCCTCACAAACTCGCTTGCCCTGTCTCGACCGCCCTGACGCGGTACAAAACGGACGCTTATTTACTTCTTTCTCCTTACCTCTCCACCCTCACTATACCGTATTAAATGCGAAATTGAGAAGGAAATCTGTGTCGATCAAAAAAAAAAAAATATTTTTCTGAGGTTATTATTTTTGCGAGCCCGCTGTTAACCTTTAAAAATGTGCTAATAACGTAAAAAATTATGTATGAATGTTAAGAGGTTTGTCAGGATTTGGCAAATATAATGAATGAAAATATCTAAACAATTCTACTGGACCGTTATATTAATTACCCGGCGTAGGTTGTATTGTTCTTGTAAAAGTGATGAGTACTAATGGTCACTTCCCACCAATACCTACACATACTTGTATTGTACCAGACTTTATCAATAACATAAACAAATTCCAAACGAGGTAGACTATCTGACTTTTAGGACGCTCGTCTGTTCTCCTAGACATGCCAAAGGACTAGTGGGCGCAGAGACCAGACAACTGTCGGTGGAAATTCTTGTGGTCTAATTGCTGTTGTACTACAAATTGCGAGAGTGTGTTATTATACGTCCTTGCGTCACAGTCTTCCCCCTAGGCCGAGTAACTCAGCTACATCTACTCCTGTTGTGCGTCCTGTCGTGGTACCTACACGAAAAATGCACATTCGTCTATAAAAAGATTTTAGGAAAGAGTAAGACAGGAAGAGAGAAACAAGGCACTTCCATACTCTTTCCCAATCCTTCATTAGGAGCAGAATGGACGGTCTGTTATTCTATGACTAAAGTCAGGACCTGGGTGGGTAGTGTGTTCGGTCGTGGGACGGATTTCAGACCTTGTCTCATAAATACTCCAAAATAACTTCTGTCCTTTCTCACCTATACACTGTCGAAAATTTACATGAGTGGATAAGTTAAATATGATTAGAGTGACGTCACCTCTTAAGCCCTCACTCACTCTCACAGCCAATATAGCCTATACTGTACACCCCCATTTACCTATATCAAAACACAATTGCAGGTAGAGCAGTTACACACAGTTTCATGGTCGCACTTTGTCAGTAAATAAGCCTTTTTTTCTTCCGGAGTGTGTTACTTGGAGTGTGTGTTGTGAGGCTGTTATGTCCCCCCCCCCCCACCTCACTCTCACAGACCTCTCGGGGTAACGCAACTGTAAAACTAGATTTCTGAAGGTTTTTTTTTAATGTCTTACTGCTTCACTCAACTTAGTTTTTAAATGAGATCTCAGTCAGAGTGTGTAGAGGCAAAGCCAAATGCCAAACCTCCCTTGAGTCTCCAGGTATGACGCACCAAACAAAATGCGTATTTAAAGAATAAATGTTTAATTTTAAGCTAAATATTTTGTGTCAAATAGACCCAAAAGCTGGCTATAACTACCAAACTAATACGTACAAAAAAGGCTTATTTACTGACAGAAAGTCATGAAACTGTGTGAAACTGCTCTACCTGCAATTGTGTTTTTGTATATAGGTATATATTATAGGTAAATGGGAAAATGGGGGTGTAGCCCCACGGGAGGCTTCGTATATGCTTCCCATAACACAATATAATAATAATAATGTTTTTAGCAAGACATTTAAAGTAAGATATGTCAGCTCCTATAAAGTGTTTGAAAAATAATCTACAAGGAGAAGCTCAGATTTCACACCAAAGCCAAAGCCACGAGCCACTTGTAAGCTGCTTCAATAGCCCATCTTAAGACTAAATTAAAAACAACATACACACCTGACATTACCTCTGACTGTACCTCCATCTGAGTGGCTATTGTCTCAGTTAGTGACAGCAAGCTGTTATCTCTACTGCGGCAAAATGAATTACAACGTTTTAAGGTGCAATTTCAGCATTTACAAAATAACAAAAATAGCTTTTACACTGGCTAGTTACCTCCAAATAAATCTGCAAACCAACACAGGATATCTTGACTGATAGAGTGACAGTCTTATCTATCTCAGTGAATGCTATGCTTTGAGTTGTATATCAAGGCTCTGGTTGTGCAGTACAAATGCCATCCAGGTGTCTAAGTGTGCATGCAAGTGTTGAGAGATGGTGTGCTTGCTCAGCAAAATCCCTTCCTGGATAAATAAAAGTACAAATAAAATGGTCTCTACTTTGGCAACAGGCCGAGTGCAGAAACACACATCATGTTGACTGACTTGTGGAACGGTTTCTCGGTCCTACGGCTAACCTCAGAGACAGGACCGATGCCATAAAACACACACAGCAGCAGAGCAAACTTTAATAGAGGCAAAGCTACGGTGTTTAGAAGAATATGCACAAGGGTTTCATTGTAGAATCACAAGGAGATCTGACTGTGCTTTTTAAATCATTAGCTTCACTTCCTTATGCAGAAAGGCTAGCTACAGTGAGCACCTCAGGGCAGAAATAGAGTTAATACTAAGAAACACTTTACTTGAAGTCCTATATATACACCGTTACGTTTTTCAGCACTATTGTATTACGCTCACATTACAAATGCATGCATTACATGATGTGTTTTGACATCTATTTCAACACCTTCTCTGTTGGGAATGTGTTACTGTACTTGCCCCAGGAATTACACTGTGTGTGTGTGTGTGTGTGTGTGTGTGTGTGTGTGTGTGTGTGTGTGTGTGTGTGTGTGTGTGTGTGTGTGTGTGTGTGTGTGTGTGTGTGTGTGTGTGTGTGTGTGTGTGTGTGTGAGTGTGGCCTAGCATTACTATACTTGTGGGGACCTAAATCTGTTTACACAGTCACGTGTGGGGACTCGCCTCCCTTGTGGGGACAAAATGGAGGTCCCCACAAGGGGAATCATTAGTTTTAGGGTGAAGACTTGGTTAGGTTTAGGGTTAGGGATGTGTTGGTTATGGTAAGGACAAGTCTCCAGGAACTGCATGTAAGTCAATATAATGTCCCCTGAAGTGATGTGCGTGTGTGTGTGTGTGTGTGTGTGTGTGTGTGTGTGTGTGTGTGTGTGTCAGATGTGTGAACTTTGTGCAGAAGTATCACTTGCTATCTTCAACGTACAGGTACCAATGCACAAACTAAAAAAGCACTATAACAAATGGTGTAGTAGGTTTTCCTTTTACAGTTTAAAACACTTCATTTGTTGGTCCAAGTTTAAATCTGATACCATGATGGTAAATAAAGCCTGAATGCAATGTTACATAAGACTGCTTTGAGATGTAGTGATTGCAACCCACACACACAGCAGGCCCTACAGTATGATACTTGATTATCTCTTAGGACATAAAATATACTGTGTCTCCTGGACAACACGATGAAAACACTGTTATTTGTGTTGCTTCAATGCCTAATATGATTTACACAAAGGATGTTCTTGCCTAGACATTGGGTCATTTCCCTGCATAACATTTGCTATCTGGTGAATCAGCGGCAGTTTTGTTTTGAGTGAACTTTTAGTTTTAATTATTTTTGATTTGCCATCACAGTGTGTATTAAACATGCCACACACACAGAGGAAGAAAACACCACCAAACATAGCGTGTGTGTGAGTGTGTGTGTGAGTGATTGTGAATGAAAGAGTGAGTGAGTGTGTGTGTGTGTGAGATATGTGAGAGTGTCGGTGAGAGTGTGAGAGTGTCTGTGAGAATGTGTGTGTGTGTGTGTGTGTTTGTGTGTGAGAGTGTCTGTGTGTCTGTGTGTGTGTGTATGAGTGTGTGTGTGTGTGTGTGTGTGTGTGTGTGTGTGTGTGTGTGTGTGTGTGTGTGTGTGTGTGTGTGTGTGTGTGTGTGTGTGTGAGAGTGTGTGTGTGTGTGTTACCTGCACGGAGTTGAGCCTGCAGTATCCGTTGAGGGGGAATCGGATGACGTGTGTGGGGTCCTGGTTCCAGCCGGCGTTCACAGAGTTACACATGACGTCTCCGGTCTCGGGGAAGATCTCCTCGATGAGGACCTTCTCCCCGCTCAGAGCGATCCTCTCTCCCAGGTCGGGGGTCACTCGCACCACCAGGCAGTCGCACGGCTGCATCGTCCTCCGCTGCTCTCGGTCCTGCTTCCAGCGCTCCAGCTCCTTGATCATGGGCATCAGCTGGTAGTAACGCGCCTCCTCGTACAGCAGGTGGAAGTCCTGCAAAGAGGAGGAGGAGGAGAGCAGTGAGTTACGGAGGTGGGAAGTAGTGGAGTACAAATACTTCGTTACTGTACTCAAGCACAGTGAAGTCCTGCAGAGAGAGGACTGAGGTCCAGAGGTGGGAAGTAGTGGACTTAAACTCCCACTGTACATTTTACATTTATTCTCAATTTCAAAGTCAAGTCAAAGTCCAGCACCAGACACTTTTTTTACGCTGCTATGGAAAGTCTTGCACTAATGGTATATACATGTCTGCATAAACATTTTTATATATATTTGTTTTTGTGTTTGGGATTGTTGGAAACGGTATTTCGATCTCTGTCTGTACATGCAAACTGAAAGATAGACAATAAAGTTGACCTTGATAATTTGGACTGTTTATTTCTAGTGTCTTAATTTCTCTTATACATTGCCTTGTCTTTTATGCTGCTGCAACGCAAACATTTCCCAAATTGGGATCAATAAAGTACTTATCTTCAGTAGTGGAGTACAAATACTTCGTTTACTGTACTTAAAGGTGGGGTATGTAATTTTGGAGAAACCAGCTCGACTGCGCTAGAATTTGAAAATACAGCCCGGAAAATATCTGCCA
>NW_011351194.1:288545-291908 GCF_000735185.1 Notothenia coriiceps | reverse complement strand
GGGGTAGGTAATTTTGGAGAAACCAGCTCGAGTGCACTAGAATTTGAAAATACACAACCGGAAAAAATCTGCCACTTCCTTACAGAGCCCCTCCTCCAACACACACGAACGCGCACATGACCAATGAGGGCACGAGATGAGTTTGTGCACAGATGGAAGGCTGACAGGCAGGTAGGCCATCCAGTTACTTTAGCCGGGCCGGCTCAGATGATTGGTCGTGCTTTTTACAGCACCACGGCTTCCACAGATGACATTTTTTTATGGATTTTTTGTGAAAGCACTTCAGATATTCATTGCTATCGGGATGTTAAGAGCATTCCATGGAATATAACAAAAAGTGTATCTCGAGCCGGTTTCTCAAACTTACCTACCCCACCTTTAACTGTCAGTATGCTCGCAGGATGCTCATTGGTCCAAACTACTGTAGTTCAGAAACAAACAGTCTGACAAGATAGATTTGTGTGTGATATTGCGAGAATCCCGCTGCCATGAGCAAGATTTATTCAGGATTTAAACATGTTGTCGATCGATATATCTTTTGTAATGTGAGTATGTTTTGCCTCACCTCCACCTCACTGGCATCCCACGTTTCCTGGACAGATTTGACCCGGCTGATGTGAGGGATGCTGCGATGGAGGAGCGAACAGGCCTGGCACACAAACACACCGAGAGTCAGAGAGGCCCACTCCGGTTCTGCAGGAGAGAGAGAGGAAGAGGAAGAGGGAGGAGGGGAGAAGCATGGAGGTGAAGGGGAGGGGAGCAGGAGAGAAGGGAGGAAATTAAATTCAGGCACAGCGGAACAGAAGGAGAGAAAGGTGGTGGGGTTGAAGACAATCTTGTCATAAAAAAGGAACAAAGAAAAGACACAGCTCGAGGTTCAGGATATAAATACTGAGAGTAAAGGAAGCAGATATTACAGGGGACTCTGTGTGTCCCTGCTCGGCAGCAACATGTGATTTTTTGGGGGGGAAATCCTATTTAGATTAGTGACAGGAAGCAGAGCGCATGAGATCTGATCAGAAGTCAGCCGAGGTAGTTATCAGGTTAGCTGCATCAACAGACACACACGCACGCACGCACGCATGCACACACACACACACACACACACACACACACATACCATGTATACATCACTTCAGGGGAAATTACATTGACTTACATGCATTTCCTTGAGACTTATCCTAACCTTAACCATAACCAACACATGCCCAATCCTAACCCTAACCAAGTCATGGGGACCTCCATTTTGTCCCCATAAGGGAGGCGAGTCCCCACACGTGACTTTGTAAACAGATTTAGGTCCCCACAAGTATAGTTCAATGTTCCAATCTCACATTGTTTTCTCATACAGCATCTCTGTATAGTATGTGTATTCACTCTCTGTCCTGAACGGCTGGCTGGAGCTCCTGCCCCCCCCCTCTCCTAACCCTCCTGTGGCCGTCTGCGAGACAGCGAAACCCAGCCCGAAACCAGCCCGAACACACACACGCACGCACGCACGCACGCACGCACGCACGCACGCACTTTCTATGGGTTTTGGACTGATAACACACCCACGTTTGAACTTTGAGAAGCTCTAATGGACAGTTTTGATAATTTCTGATATGTTACAGACCAACAATTATACTGGCAGATTAATCGATCATGAGTGAAAGCCCTTTTGCCAACATGGTACTAAACACATCGACTTCAGCTCAGTCAGTCAGATGATGTTTTTCTCTCCGCGGTGTGATACATGAGCGGTGTCTTACGTGGGTGTTCAGTAAAGGTACATGTGAGTCACTGCATCACACACACTTTGATTCTGTCCATGCAAATGAAGTCAGAGACGCTTCAGGGAGAGTGACAGAGAGAGTGTGAGTGTTGAAAAACTGAGTGGATAGAGATAAACAGACTGTTTTTTTAATGTATCTTTTTTTCCTGTTTTACAGAAAATGAATAACTCATTCCAGATTGCTTGTTGAAGTTTATTTTGTTCATTCTGACTGACATAACCATGTAGGATCAATTCCTTTTGGAAACTTGTCTCAATGCACTCTGGGAAACTGTAAAACTAATTTGGACATGTTTCACAATTTTTCTGCAGATAAAAAGATAATGTAAATCTTTTTTATTTGCAGCCCTAAAGCCAATACCTAGATAACTGTATCTTAAAAATATCAGGATCGACTCAGGATGTTGGAGTATGTGTGTGTGTGTATACTGTACAGTGTATTCTCACACGTGTTAACATGCATTGTGTATGCATGGCCACAACCGACAGGCCGACTGCAACACTCAAAAGTCACCACATGCACTCCCTCTGCTGCGGCCATTTCTCACACGAGCCTGGTGCACACACACCCCAACACACACACACACACACACACACACACACACACACACACACACACACACACACACACACACACACACACACACACACACACACACACACACACACACACACACACACCAGACACACACGCTTGCACAGGGAGAGTGTAATGCTCTCGGGAATCATATGAGAGGCAAAGGAAAGAGAGAGAACGGAAGGGAAGCCTGGAGAAAGCAAAAAGATGGGAGTCGCCTTATAGGTAGCAGCAGGGAGGAGGAGATGATGGAGGATAAAGGAGGAAGATGATGAAGGTGATGGATGAGAAGAAAGGAGGAAGGTGATGAAGGTGATGGAGGAGGAAGAGTGTGTGTTCTTTATCATGCAGAGAGGAGATGTGAGCGAACCCCCCAGGGAGTTACTGGCATCTACGATAATCTTCCCTCCATGTCTCTTTTAACCCGCGACATTAGGGGATATTTATATAAAAGTCAACTTCCTGGAGACGGCGCTTTGATGAGAACAAATCAAACCACTTGCTTGGTCTTTCTTTTTAATTCGTTTCATGTCCTTTTTGTGCAATTACACACCTACACAGCAGCTGCCACTGAGCAGTGAGGTCATCGCCGGCTGAGTCAGACCTTATGGAGAAGCACACAGCACTCATGGAGATTACTGTGGCCGCATGACAGAGTAACCACACACACACACACACACACACACACACACACACACACACACACACACACACACACACACACACACACACACACACACACACACACACACACACACACACACACACACACACACACACACACACACACACACACACACACACACACACACGCTTGCGCACAGTGCTTCCTATACTTTACATGTTTCTCGACAGGATGACTGGGAACAACAGATGCCCAGTGGCAGTGAGCAAGAGGTGGAAACTCCTTAGTTAGGGTGACTGCTGGTTTGTTGAGTGTTAAAGAGCTCCATCTCTGACAGGAGTTTTGATATCACCACTATAAGTAGGGATGTCCTGATCCCCTTTTTTT
>NW_011351194.1:237219-288505 GCF_000735185.1 Notothenia coriiceps | reverse complement strand
GGGAAGAACACGCATTTTGGAGTAAAAAGTGGATCGAGGTACATTGTACATTTACAAGAAAAAATTAGGAAGAATTTACAGGAACACCTGAAAAATGACAAGTTTACTGAGATGAAAAGTCATCAAATTAAAAGGAAAAAAGGCTTTAGGAGTAATCAGAAATTAAAAAAACTAAGATAAAAAAAACTTCTGAGTCCCTCTTTGTGACTGACATTTTTGTATGGATTTTTTGTCAAAGGCATTGCTATCGGGATGTTAAGAGCATTCTATGGAATATAACAAAAAGTGTATCTCGAGCCGGTTTCTCAAACTTACCTACCCCACCTTTAAGTAATAGAATACTAAATATTGTCAGTGCCCTCACTGACTCTCCATTTATTTAATTAGCTCAAACTCACCAAACCATGTTGATCCATCACTCTTTCTACGTCTTCTTCCCTCTATTCACTCACAGCGTTTTTGATTTTCAAATACTGATGGAAAAATACACCCATGTGTTTTCTATTACGGGGCGGTTTTCTGTTGAAGTATTCAACTCTGAGATAACTCTAACACTCTAATAACTCAATTACAACTGAGACGACAAACTTGTTTCAGATTTGCTTGGAAATTGGAAATTATTCCGCAACAGAAAAGACTAACACTGTTGATCGTCATTGTTGAGAAATGTTTCACACTGACTTTCACCTGGTGTTGCTTTCCACAGCACAATTTAGTCTACTGTTATTCTGTGGAATAAGATAAAACCAGACACAGAACAGACAGAAAGGAAGTGATATAAATATTTCATGGTGGAGGAATATTTACTTTACTTTAATTCAGATTTATTTCCAGGTACCTTATTTATACTTAAACAAGTTATTAATAAAAGAAAATCAAATGTTCTTCAATACAGAATTTCAACGTTGTTTGGCCTTTTTTCAATGCCCAAGGTAAACTCAAAAACTCTGCCTTTGTATGGAAACGTGTCTACAGCGTTTTTGTGTGTGTGGTGTGTGTGTGTGTGTGTGTGTGTGTGTGTGTGTGTGTGTGTGTGTGTGTGTGGTTTTGAAAGTGGTGCGTGTGTGTGTGTGTGTGTGTGTGTGTGTGTGTGTGTGTGTGTGTGTGTGTGTGTGTGTGTGTGTGTGTGTGTGTGTGTGTGTGTGTGTGTGTGTGTGTGGTGTGTGTGTGTGTGTGTGTGTGTGTGTGTGTGTGTGTGTGTGTGTGTGTGTGTGTGTGTGTGTGTGTGTGTGTGTGTGTGTGTGTGTGTGTGTGTGTGTGTGTGTGTGTGTGTGTGTGTGTGTGTGTGCGTGCGTGTGTGTGCAGTTCAACCTTCTTACTGGCCTTGTCACACTTTAATTGTGTTTTTGTGTTTTCATCTGGATGGATATTTCGTTAAAACAGTGCTTATGTAAATAGAGAACTAAGAAGGATGAAGAATCCTGTTTACAGATAGTTCCTGTGAACTTGTGGACTACGCCTTAATCAAAATGTGAACACAAACAATGCTTCAAGAATTTGGGCACAAACGTTGTGTTGTGATTCATTGTTGCCAGTTTCAGTAAGAGATTAATTCATTGAGTAAATAGAAATGGCACATGCACATCTGGGAAACATAAATCCAGTCACACTGGCTGAAAATAACACCAAAATAATGTTTTTAGGTTGTATCATTCTTCACACATAAGGTTTGCACGTGGTTAACGTTGTAACACTTTACACACTGGTGTAACTTTGTTATCGTGGCTAACGTTAACGCAACAATTTAGAGCAACAAAACTACTTGGTCATGTTTAGTCAACAAAATTACTTGGCAAGGGTTATAATATGATGATGGTTAAACGGCACAACGTTACGTGGAATAACATTGACTCGTCAGTAATAAAAAAACTCAGCATTTGGTTTCATAGAGCATGGAGACAATGGAGGGTAACATTTCAAATATGAACCTGAAAATGAACATACTGTAATAGGGCCCTTTAAATAAACTTTCACTGTAAACACTTTCACTGTATGTGAATTTCAACCGGGCTTCTGTGCCCTCAAGGGAAGTGACGATTGCCGTTGTAAGCTAGCTAGCAATCTTATCGTTCGTGGTAGTAACATGAGCCACTTTCTTTACATTACATCTTTGGAGTTGCCGATCATTGAGTCGTGGAAGTGTCCAGTGTTAAAATTGAGACAAAAAACAAGGGACAAGTCAGCTTTATTGTCAATCTTTCAGTTTGTGTGTACAGACAGAGATCGAAATACCGTTTTGTTTTTTTGTCAATTTATTGAACATGTCAGAAACAAAACATACAACAATAATAATAATAATAATAATAATAATAATAATAATAATAATAATAATATATATATATTCTTTTCTTTTTTTTCTCACTCATAATAATAATTGTAACAAAGTATAAAAAAAGAATAATAAAAAAAAAAAAAAATTTCTCAAATAGTCTCTGTCATGTTCAACCCACAATCCAGAATACAAAAATACAAAAAGACATAAAAAGATGTATAAAATATGTATATCCTATATATACACAATCAACAGACACATGAATACGGATGCACACATTAAGATAAAAGCACAACAATCAATATATACAAAATAACAGTCACTTCAATATCTTTGGTAATGTACATTAGTGCTATTAGTCCATAGCAGCGTAATAGATGTTTCTGCCTATGATTTGATGCAAACTGTCCAAACACACGGCAATAAGTCTCTCAGAGGAAGGGTACCAATCACTCCACAATACATCTCCTGTAAACCATCTCTTTGGGTAGGCAGGTTTAGTCTACAGGCCTTCAGTCCTCTAGAGGAAGTGCCATCATGGGTTTGCTTCCTGAACCAAAGCTTGTTTCAGAATTTGAAAGTTTGAACACCAGCAGCCCTCGAGTTTAAAAGATGTTTACGGTGTGAGGCTTTTATTTTCTTTGGCAGCGAGAAGCAGATCACATACGGTATCATTCAACCACTTAATGAAGTCACTTTTTCTTTCAGTTCCCTGTGGATCAAATGGCTCTCAGAAACATCTGTGGTATGTTGGGGACTCTTTCTTTTTTTCTGTCTCTTCTTTGCTCTCCACCCCCAGCGCCACCGCTTTTCCAGAATGGTCTGTATTTTGGGTGTGTTTCCGAAAGTATATATATAGCTGCATACATCTCCAAGCCACTAATCAACATGACCACAATACCAGACTTCTCCAGGAAGCCTAGGTTGTGGTAACTACAGAAAGAGACTTCTGATTGGGTAAAAGAGCATATACAAATAACCCTCAGATTAGTTACATGAAGGGACTTTTAAGGGGAGCAAGAACAGCTTTCTGGAGTGACATATGGGTTCAAATCCGGATTGACAACTGTTTAAGAAGAAGAAAGAAAGATATTACCATTTGAAAACACAACATCTAATAAATCTTACAAAATGACATTGAATACAGTTTTGGTCCAAATATTGACACAATTTTGAGTCAAATAAAGTCCTAGATTTTTTTGTGCAACAGCAGCATTAAAGGTCGCCTATTATGCAAAAACCACTTGTTCATGTCTCTTCTACATCAACATGTGTCCCCTCTGTGTAAAGAGACTCTGAAAGTTTCAGGAACAAAGATTCTCTCTCTTTTTGTCCTGATCCATTTATATAAAAACCTGTCTGAAAATGAGCTGATCAGATTTTGGCCACTTTATGATGTCATAACGATGTTTTGGCTTGTGTAACCATTAGCCAATCAGCAACCAAGGTAACCCCCCTTATCACCTGAAATTTGCCCTCCTTTAGAGCACATTGTGTTCTTTTTTAACAAATATCCCTTCGAGGGCGTGGGGAGGGCTCCTTATTTTATCTAAAGTAACAGGACAGAGAATCAGCACTTTTGTGGAACAGGGTGAAACCAGAGGGGATTATGGGGTAATGCTGCATGATCCTGTTGGTGTTTGGGAGCCAAACACTTTCAGAGACATGTTTTTGTATATATTTCTGAGACCTATTAATATATGAGGAAAAAACACTATAAAACAGGGACTTTAAAATCTTCTCACTTGGATAAGCTTTCGGCATCCAGGGAACTGTTTTGCTGACAGGGGTGAATTGCACACTGTAGATGATTTTTTAAAGAGAGACTCTGTGTGGACTCGTTAGTGTGGAATCACTGTGGGTTTGGAGCCTCAGAGATTTGTGACAGCCACATCTTTTCACTTCCCAACAAAGGGATTGCAAGGGGGTTTTTGAAAGGGGGAAGGCTTTGAGGCTGGCCTTCTGAGCTGAATATGCTTCATTCTACCGTATGGTTAAAGGAGCAAAAACTTCCATCTCATTGTTGGAAAACAGATGGGGGAAAACCCTCTATTAACACCAAAGCAACTCATTTTGGGTTTTGTTTGCATGCCACTTGAAGTAACAGTTGTATTTCTGCTGTACCTTTTGTTTAAATATTCTTGTTTACGAGGACCTTGTTTGGAAATAAAGCGGTTTGAAGGGTCAAATCAAGTCAATGTGACTCGTTTTACTTGCACAGTATGTTTACATTCAATGTTTTCTGAGGGGGAAACATTATTGTATGGCCATGCAGAAACTTGACCAGAGGAAGTTTCAAAGGAGTGCTTTCATTGATTTCTAGCTATTGCCTTTTCACATTACTATCAGGCTACCAAGGATTCTTTTTTTTTTTACATTTCTTACTTATTAGTGATGACACAACCTGACACTAAGGTCACAGTTTAGATTAAATATAGGCAAATAAAAATTTTCAATGAAGTCTGCAGGTAATCAACCTAAATAAACTTATTGACTGTAGCCAAGTTAAGAACTCAACTAAGAAACTATTTGACCTAAAAGTGAGTCCCTACAAAGCCACATCATGGATGAGGGATAACTTCTTAACTATAGGTTACTTACGTAACCCAAGTTTCAGAAAGTAACATGTCGTGAGATGTCTTCACTATGATGCGCCTCATCGTGGGGCAAACAGAAGCAACCAATCATTACGCAATCCGATTGGTTGGTGGATCTTGAGTCAAGCAGNAGTATCATTATGAGACTTGTACATTTGTTTGCATGCAATATATTTTCATCTTATTCCACTTTGTAGTTATATTACATTTATTCTTAGAGGAATGTACCCTGTTTCGATACTCCATTACATTTATTTGAAAGATATGCTGTTTACTTTGCAGATTCAGATTTTTGCCAACAAAACATAATGAGTTTACTAAAGATGTCGCATAGTTATACTTTTCAAGTTTTTTGTAATCTCCCTCTTGGCCCTCTACAACATTTAAAGGTGGGGTAGGTAATTTTGGAGAAACCAGCTCGAGTGCGCTTTTGAAAATACACAGCCGGAACAAATCTGCCACTTCCTTACAGAGCCCCTCCTCCAACATACACGAACGCGCACATAACCAATGAGGGCACGAGATAAGTTTGTGCACAGATGGAAGGCTGACAGGCAGGTAGGCCATCCAGTTATTTTAGCGGGGCCGGCTAAAATGATTGGTCGTGCTTTTTACAGTACTACGGCTTCCACAGATGACATTTTTTTATGGATTTTTTGTGAAAGCACTTCAGATATTCATTGCTATCGGGATGTTAAGAGCATTCCATGGAATATAACAAAAAGTGTATCTCGAGCCGGTTTCTCAAACTTACCTACCCCACCTTTAAATTCTGCTTAAAAAATACATTGTGCATGTACATACTACATTAAAATAATTGCAATGACCTAAACAGTTGTGGAAGAAGTGCTCAGATCTTTAACTTCAGTAAACGTAAAATAGATACTAAGTAAAGTTATTTCACTAAGTGAATGTCCAAAATAAGCTTCAAGATATACTTAAAGCACTCAACTTGAATACACTTTAGGTGGTAAGGAACATTTCATAAAACGCTTTGAAACAGGCATTGGAGGACACTGCACTCTTTTACACACAGTTTGCTGGAACAAGTGAACAAAGAGTGAGTCAGTATCACAGATGTTAACAGGCTCATCCATCATTGCTTTAAAATAGTTGGTCACAACTATTGCGTACACAATTAAAACATTATCCATTTAATAGGCTCTATTAGCCAGACATATGACACCTTCTCCCAAAGCACAATTAGTTTGTATTGGTACAAATTCCATGTGACCTAACTGTGTATGTTATTATAATAACAAAGAGTTCAAGTATGGATCAAATGATATCCAATAATATGCACATAACAAATAAATTGAACAGACTACCAACACCTGTGACTAATAGATAAGCAATAAAAGTAATTTTGTAAAGTTACAACAGCATAAACACAATTAAAAAAATATATACAGTATACTCTAAAAGAAGTGTAACCCAAAAAAATGTCAGTAGGATACATCTATTACAATAACAAAGTAATGTGCCCACAATGGTTATTTAAAGTCATTTTAAACAAGAATGCACATGATTTTGAAATGTGTATATATCATGATATTAAAGGACCTGTGCTTTCTGTCAATGTCTATTTTTAATGTGGTTTGGAAGTCTGTTCAGGGCCAATATGTTTCCAGTTTGTTGCATGTTGCTAAAATCAAGAGAAGCCCACAGTTGTAGCTCCCCCTACTGATGAAAAAGAAAGACTGCATTTGGCAAAAACAACGACATGGAAACATGGCAGATGTTGCCATGCCTTCTGATATGCATTCATAAAATGAAGGCTTACTGGTTTGGTCTGACTGTGGTTACATTAAGCATCCACTGCGGTGTTATTGCTTTGCTACCGTGAGGACGAATCAACACAGGCTGTGGTCTTTAAATGCCCTGTTTGCTATTCCCAGAAAGCTTTGGCAGCGTTACATTACTAATTAGACCACTGACTTATCACCATGCACGTGATGCCCGCTCTTTAATTGATGAGAAAGTCTCCTCTTCTGCTCGCTCCTGCTTCGAGCTTTTCCGGTAACCCTCTCCGAGCGGCCCCGAAATATGACACCACTTCACCATGGAAACAAAACAACTGCAATTACCCAAACATGGTCAACGGAAGTGAAACGTGAATGACAAGTGCGTGCTGACGTCAGGCGTGGCACGCACTGCACCGCTGTAGATGATTCGGATTCCCTTGACCGTGACAATAGTGTAGCTGAGAACGAGCTATGAATAAATAATGAACCTGCCGCTTCGGCTGCTCCCACTCATTTTAAACACGATTCAATCCCCGGTGGTTGTACTTTATGTAACACTGAATCCAAAAATAGATTTACTGACATCTTTATGGACACAGCTGAATGTATTAATATTCCTCAGTTCTATTTTGACCCTCTTTTTGACGCAATTAAGTAGCCTAAATTATATCATTGAATTGAAATCTGTTTTATGAGCAGATGGAAATTAAACAGTGATCATATAAATGTATGCTCAGGATCAATTGTTTTGCTCTTGGCTTATAAACTGAGGCTGAGCTCATTCTCGACCTTGGAAATGTCACAAAGCAGCCACAAGGTCCATTAAGTAGCTGTTCTGGAGCTATTGAGAATATTTCTCAATGTAGTTTGCTTAATAAATTCAATGTATGTTCCTATTTCCCTTTTTTTCTCTAGTACTTTTTTTTTTAGATGTTCTTGTCTAAGCTTAAAAAGTTGAGGTTCAAAATAATAAATTGAGTCAAGAAAGCATTTCACTAAGGTCCATAAAGAACCAGTTTCTTTGAACATTTAATCATAGACTATTATCATCAGATTATGAGACAAGTTGATCACCATTTTAGACATTTTAAAGACAAGAAACCCTTTAAATGCTCTGGAAAAACCCTTTAAACAATTGAATGACTGCTACCTTAAACTGCATGAATGATAACAAAAGCAGGATATTGGTATTGGTATATTTTAATTCCAGCGTTATACAATTTTTGCATCTGATCATATTTGATAAGTAAAAAAATAAACTATGTCATAAAATACATCTCGATAAAATACATGAAGTGGTCTTTTTTTGATGGAAAAACTTGAAAGGAAATATCATGTTAGGGGACACCTTACAGCAAGATGTGACACCTTCACACTACACATTAGTAACCCTGCTATTTCACTTGTTACAACACAACTTTTTCAACAGCATTACACATACATTAGTCTATTAAACATGATCTAACTTCACATCACATTTAGAAACACAAGATACCACCTCTTCTTGGATTACAGATGACTTGTATTTGCATGCATTTTTGTTGCCAGCGCAAAGTCTCACCACAGAGAATTGCACCAGCAGTATGGAGGAAGTCAACCCTGTTACAGTCACATTAAACATGTCATGTACACAACCTCTGATGTTCAGTTTTACACAACATCAAAACTCACACTACAAAACATTGTTTTTCGAGGGAGATATCATAGCTTGCTGGCTGGTTAGAACTTTGCATAATTAGTTTTGCATTCACAAGGCCAGAAGTGTCGGAGAGTTAAGACTATCTTTCATCGACTCAGACGCACCAAGGCTGCCTTTGAGGCTCTCGAAGCCCTTGGCGAAGGAATCAATCTCAGAGTAATTAAACGAGAACACTGAGCGGTAATTGCTACAAGTGGGACTGGAAGACATGACTGGAGAGCTCAAAGTTTCAAGGTCATTGGCCACAGACTTGTACAGCGTTTCCCAGTCTGAGAGGCCGAAGGGCCCGCTCAGGTCAATGTCAGGGACGGATGCAGCCATCTCTGTAGTCTCTGCCATCTCCAGACTGGGCACCAAGTCATCCAAGTCATCTCCTCTTAAATCCTCCAGATCCTCCTCCTCTGCACTCGAACACAGCAGGATGTTGGAGTTCCCCAAAATGGCTGCAGCAGGGATGCAAGGGACACTGTCCATGTCTTGGCCAATAGATGCTTCTTCTACGGCTGCAGTGCTCTCTGGGCTTTTTTCATCCTCTAAGATGGACAGGAGCTGTGGGGAAGCCGGAGGATCCTGCAGCATTGTGTCAACATCATCTTCATTATCTTTCTCCTCATCATCTTCATCGTCATTGTCATTTGCAGGGAGCTTGCAGGATGGTTGGTGGGAGATCAAGACTTGCTCCAGTCTCTCCTTCTCCTTCATCAGCTCTGCTATCTCCGTCTGGAGGGCAGACTTCTCGTCTTCGAGATTGTCCGTTTCCTGAG
This sequence comes from Notothenia coriiceps, assembly GCF_000735185.1. Taxonomy (NCBI): domain Eukaryota; kingdom Metazoa; phylum Chordata; class Actinopteri; order Perciformes; family Nototheniidae; genus Notothenia; species Notothenia coriiceps. Next base: position 279,428 of record NW_011351194.1, on the reverse strand, counting down.
GTGAGGGGAGGAGGAACAAATCAGAAGAATTAGTTGTCATGGCTTCTGCCTTTGGTTGCTCTGCTTTCATCCCTGCCTAATGACTACTGACATGCAGTGCTGTATGTCCTCAGCTGGTGTGCAGATGTGCTCTATATGATGGCATAAAACAGCATACTTACAGCTTGCAGAGTGTCTATCAGCTCCCTCCGTCTGTTACGACACTTTGCTGCAGCAATTTTGTTCCTCTCCCTCCTGATCCTCCTCCTTTCCTCCTCCTCTTTGGACGCCTGGAATCAATGAGAAATAGCCTATTAATCGACATCCTGCTGCTGAGGTGTGCCATATCAGCAGTTGGCTCTCCAGCACCATTTCACTTGCCAAAAAGAGGAAGAAAAAAGATGTTCGCTGCAGTGTATGCTGGGAATACTGATCTGCTCGGTGCAGACGCTGCTCCAGTTCAGGCGTTAAAATGCTGCACCACTGGCACGGTCTAGTCGAAGACGTGAACGCGCAGTTTTATGCAATTTCCCATCCCATTCATAAACAGCGCTGTGTGCTCGTTACTCCGAGTGATTAGTCGCTGCACCAATTAGACTTTATCCAATCACCTGCTATTCCCGCAGTAATGCATTTGCACTCTCACTACGTTTTAACAGTGAAACAAATTAAAACATGTTTTTTCCTGTTTTACGTTATTTAAAAAATATCGCGATAAATACATGTTTCATATTAAATGCTGTCAGGGGAGAGGAGGGATATGATACGGATTATTTTACTGACCGTTTGGTTGATTTATTGGCTAACCTGTAACCTCACATTTCAGTAGCCCCTCCCCCTGCTTTCTATACCTTGTCTTTCAGCCCTTTCCTGTTGGAGGGCTTTGTCTTTTTTGCAGCTGCCGGGGAAGACGACTTGGACGAGCCGTGAGTTTTGGTCTTTGCTCGGCCGGCCGATGGGGAGACAGATGTGATGACTGTCGGCTGCACCATCCACATGAGACCCGGCGAGGTTGAGATTGCAGTCACAGTCGGAACAAAGGAGTCTGCTCCGCTGGTCTCAGTATCCTGGAAAAACACACATCAGAAAGGCATATGCATGCAGTCAAACACTAATCTAGCTTATCTGATGAGTGAGGAACCACGCTCGTGGCTGACCTATAGATGTGTCTAAATGGTACATCAATCATTTGGCAAAGAGATGCCAAAACATAAAATCTATCTATCTATCAAAATCAGATGCATGACTTGTCGTCACGTCCTAATCACTCGCTTTCTTCATCACCATCATCATCACTCAAATGAAAGGTCACGAACAAAACGTGTCTTTTCAAAGTAAACATATTACAAACAATTCCCTTCAAATAAGAATACACATTCGTGTGGTGTCTTTGCATATATCCTAGGCCTATAGAAAATATAGATTGACTGTCTACAGAATCGTTTTCAGCACGGGACAGAAAAAGGCTGTCTATGAAATGTTCTTGAATATGTGTGAACATCCTGTACCTTAACGACTTTTGCAACCTAAATTAGCCGTATATGCATGAATGATCCTGCAAGATGAGTGAGGATACAAAAATGTGAATGATCAGATCCGCGTCTACCTTTGCGCTGTCCACTGATGATGAAAGCGAGTCAGGAGGATGCTGGCTGCACCCAGGGGTGTCCCCGCCAGGCGATGCTGTGCTACAGCTGGACGATGAGTCGAACTCAATGTTGGAGTCTGGATGCATGTTCTCGTCTAAAAATCACTGCATACAAAGATAGATTAGTCTATCTGATCTAAGTAAAAAACAGTCGTCTTAAGCCCTAACTGTATCCCATTTGCCACGTTCATAAATGGTAACTGTGCAGATAGTGGAGAGGCCCTGCCTTTTATAGTGAGCTGGAATTTTATGAATGAAATCTGTGTGGTGAGACCGAACCATCGCACATAGAGAGAGGTAGGAGAATATGAAAAAAAGCGAGCAGATGTTTTTACAATTGAACAATTAAATCCGTGGAATGTCTGAACAACAACTTCAGCAGCCCTTTTATTTTTACTTATTTTATGAAGTCGTGTATCAAAAAATATCGAGCCTATATTAAGTGACACCCCCGCCTGCATGAGGTGCCTATCGCCATTAATGAATAGGCCTACGTCATTTTATGTATGCAGCATCTGCATCATATACATTATGTTCCCTCTATATATCCACATATGTACACCGTATAATAATCCTATATTGAAACACAACTGTTCTTGCAGGATAAGGGATTGCAATAAAACACAGTTTAAAATATTTGCCTTTATGTTAGATAAGAACACTTGATACAAAATACAGTGCATTATCAAAGGTGTCCTAACACATTATTTTTGAACAATATTACAAAACCCAGCATGATTAAATTAACACACACATCTTTCAGCACACCAGCTCATTATTTATGAACTGCTAAATGAAGTGGATCCATATATCACACTGCCTGTTTTTTTCTCAACCTGTCTCTGCATATGAATAGAGCTCCAGCAACAGAATTGTCGCTTTAGTGAAGCAGCCAATCGCCGATTGGAACGACCGAGCCATATATGGTGTTTCCGGTAGGCAAGGGGCGCGCTGTTGCGCACGGAGAACGCGCAGACGGACGTGTGGCTGTGTGTGGCCCACTCACTCACACTCACAAAGAAAGTGAAACAGCGCTAAAAGTCTTGTCATGCATTGTACCTGATACAAGCGTCATTGTGCTATTTAGGACATGGAGGCGAGGGAAGCCCACTGCACTTGACCCACCGGTTTAATATCAAAATAAATATAGCCCACACTGCATTTACGCAAAAAACAAATCTATAATGCATTTATAAATACACACCATTAGGTTGTTATTGCAGAGAATGACAACATATTAAACCTCTGTTTTTGTAAATGTAACTAATTGAGTTGTGGCTGATTTCCTCGCAATGTGCACTGTTTCTTTTCCTAATGCAATTTATCGAAACCAATTATGTAAACCGTATTCCCGCTCAGCTTAAACAATCTCCTATAACAACAGGGATTGTATAGTGCTATATTTAGATTTCACATGACCTCACAGATCCCCTGAAAGGGATAGTTGGTGAATAGAGGGGGCCTCTCTGCAAAGTTCAGAGACGGGCTGCGCTCCCGGCTGCTTCCCGGCAGTCACAGCCTCCTTTGGGTTCGTTTACCGGCACATCATTAGGTGGTCGGCTTGAGCCCATTCATTCGCCGGCGGCTGAAGACTGGAAAGGGTTCAAAGGTCGGACATCACGCCAGACACCTCTCGGAGCTCAAAGTCTTGTTTTCATCATAGCAACTTGAGCGTGAATGCGTGAGGGTATTTATAGACTCCGTGACATCAGCGTTCAAAGGTCATGTTAATTAGGCAAATAGATCATTAACTGTGCTAGCTACTGGATGATGCCTTTTCTGCCATGTGAGGGAATTTGTCCTCAAATGAAAAGGCACGGGGTATATTTATAATAAATAAAAATACAGTTGGAAAATGTATTGGAGTAACTGCAACTCTTTCCCCAAACTTTTTTAATAGCCTACAACTTCATCCATTATTTCCAGATGTGCTTCTGCAATCTTATTCTTTTAATTTGAACACGTTTGGGGATTATTTGTAGCTATGTCACCAATAGGCTACATACTTGCTTAGGCTATATGGAAACCAATCTTTTATTTCTAAAGGCAATACTTCTTATTTCTGAATAACTTAAACATTGTTCTTAAGGTAACACAAAGTCTAGGTCAGCATTGCTAATCGGAAGCTGCTGCTCTTGCCAACCAGTAAAACAAACTACTCCAGCAGTCCTGGAGGTAAACGGGTTGGTCGGAGTCCTCTGTCATTCCGCCGCTGTCTGTCTGAGAGCCTCAACACAGACAGAGCTCTCACTCTGACGCTGATATCAGGAACCAGGAGCGCTACTACGTGTGTTATGAGACACTGCTTAAGAGCCGGTTTCTGTTTTACTCTGTTGAGTGAGCCGTCATGACAACACAAACGATCGTTGTTGCTATGCAAAATTAGCACGTCACTGACGCGAATGGGTGGAGCGTTGCTAGGACAACCAGGAATGTTCAACATAACATGAGCGCGGGAAACAAAACTGCTTTAGCCTACATTGATGCACTTTGACACAATTAAACCAAAACACATTATCAACACTTTGTACCTTTATTATGTTAACAGTAATTCAAACTTTCTCTTACAACTCAGCCAGCCTTTACACTGTTTTAGAGGGACATTGTAAGTCTCTTTTATTTATAATGCATCTTTCACTGACACAAAGTGCTTCACATTCAATACCATTCAATTCAATGAATCAAACAAAGATACAACCCCAATAGGACAAATAAGAATACAAAGAAAGAGGAAAATAATGCAAATGGTGTATATTAATATTGTGGCCAGAGCTATCCTGTCTGCTCATTCTTTACTTTCTATAAATGCTTAGTCAACAGTAATGTTAACTGCAGAATATTGCTCACTAAGAAAACTGAACTCAATGCCCTACATATTTATTAAGAGCTACAGGAAAATCAGTTGTGAAGAGTAATTAAGTTAAACACTTAATTTGAAGAGCAATAAAATCAAAATGTTGGCTCCATGCCTATAGCGGCATTTAGTGAATCATGTAGCTCATTATGTAAATCATGAGGATTCCCTTTACCAGTTGTAGGGAAGACCTTTATGATCAAGCCTGTAACGAAATCGTTGAGAAAGGTAAACTGCTGTTGTGGAAAAGTACACACACCAAACCAGTTATCAATTTGCTCTGCTGCCAAACACACCCTTGAGAGGATTGCACGCACAATGTACAAGCCATGCCTGCGGGGAGAGCACACGCAATCACTTCTGCTCTGACATGTTCGTATGATGTTCCTGTCATTTCGTTTAGATAGCCTAGTTGTTTTGAATTTGATTGAAATTACGCATTTGCCTTTATCACATTCAAATAAACACATTTACTTAAACTCGGATAAGTATCATGAGTCTTACCCTAAAAAATTACAGGAAGGAGAGTTACATAGACATAGCCCACTTAATTAGTGTTGTGTTTTTGGCAAAGTGGTCTAAGCATTCCATCTAAGAATTTACATCCTTTCACATCTTAGTTTTAATTGTTTGTTTTGTGACGGTGATGTAGAGTATAAGTTCTTGAACTACAGCTTTTAGTTTTGGTATCTCTTTGCAGAGATCCAAATCTGCTGTTTCACCATTGCATTCAGGGATTTCTGCGTAATTTGGTTTGCATGGAGTCATGCCTTTGAGTTATACAAATGCATTTAAGGCTATTTGAAGAGACGTTAAAAAAAAAAAACTGCTGCTCTGCTATAGAGGTTATTTTAATAATTATATTAACAAAATGTTCATATTGAATGTTAAAAAACACCAGCCGTTTTTTTAATGCGTTTGTTTGACAAATATAAATGTTCAAATTAATATTTGATGAACTTTGCTGTGTAGGATGTCTACATTTGTTCTTTGGTTTTCACAACAGCCGCTGTGTTTGTTGTCTTACATAACGTCATGTCGCTGTCCGCCAATCTCACATGGTGTAGCCCACTTCCCATCATGACCCGCCCCTTTTTTACAGGATGCACCATATATGGGAAATGACGTAGCGGGGATCCCTGGAATATTCCATTTCTCGAGGCTGAGTTTAACAAATATTTCTAAATGTTACGTTTCAACTTCAAACAAATCACTGATATACGTTGTATAATCACGCGTTAGTGTTTTAAAAACAATGTTTAAGAAATATATGGCTTTATTTTAGCGTTGTTATGTGTGTGTTCGTGTGTTTTTTTTCCTCCCGGTGTCAAGTAAATAGCGCGCCCCTTTGCCTACGTCATCGGCCCTTCCTTCTGCCTTCTCAGGCTATAAAAAGCTCCGAGCTCTCTCAGTTGGCATTCAAACTTTCAGTAGCAGAACAACGAGAGGAGCAATACATATCAGGAGCATCAAGTGAAGAGTTTTTCTCAAACCTACACAGGGATTTCCTCAACTCAAGTTCACATTTGTTTGGATCTTCCTACTTGTTTTTTTTGGGAAAGATGATGTTTACCACTTTCAACACGGAGTGCGATTCCTCCTCCCGCTGCAGCACCGCTTCCCCATCCGGGGACACCGTGGGATATTATCCCTCCCCGGCAGGATCTTACTCCAGCATGGGATCTCCCCAGTCTCAGGTATGTCCAGTTCATGTTTATTCAACTTTTATTACAATGTAGCCTATTTGTTTGCATGCAAGTTAGACAAATAAAACTCATCATAGTTCACTACATTATTCTCATAAAGCTGTAAGTTTAACCTAATGAACACAAGCCTATTTAAAAATGAAGATAGCCAATGACGTTGTGCTTGAAATAGCCCATTGACCTGCACTGCACACAGTGCAAGATGGGTTTCATTCATCCACCTGGAAACCCCATAGGGAGAGTGTAACGTCATGGTTGACATCATATGGATATTTTTAAACCACACAGCTTTTTATAGACAATCCTGCAACGCTGTATCCCTCCTCCTGACATTATATCAGATGTACTCATGATCTTCTTTCTCATTGCCTACAGGATTTCACTGACTTGACAGCATCAAGTGCCTCCTTCATCCCCACCGTCACAGCTATTTCGACAAGCCAGGATCTGCAGTGGATGGTCCAGCCTTTGATCTCCTCAGTGGCCCCTTCTCACAGACCCCCCCTCTACAGCAGCAGACCCAGCCCTGCATACACCAGACCAGGCATGAGGTCTGCTTCCAGGACTCATACCTCTAACAAGAGAAGAATGGAACAGGTAATTACCATCTGACCATCACGTTTTACATAACATGTGGCAACTTCTATGTGACACTGTATTGATTATCACGAGCTGGAGACTTAACTTTTTTCTTGTGTTCTGTGCAGGTGAACCCTGAGGAGGATGAGAAGAAGAGAGTTCGCAGAGAGAGAAATAAGCAGGCAGCAGCTAAATGCCGCAACAGGAGGAGAGAGCTTACAGACACACTGCAAACTGTAAGTTTGCCATAGATTTACCATCGGTTTACCATCATTCTTCAAAATGTATTTCTTGTCTATGCTTATAGCAGTGTAAACCAGCAGTGAAGCTAATTCCTCTATTTCTCTCTCCTTTGCAGGAAACTGATGAGCTTGAGGATGAGAAATCCCTCCTGCAGAATGATATTGCTAATCTTATGAAGGAGAAGGAAAGGCTTGAGTTCATTCTGGCTGCCCATCAACCCATCTGCAAAATCCCCTCAGACCTGGAGTCAGACTTCAACATGGTCTCCATTACTCCTGCTCATCCCTTCCTGTCCACCACAGTGTCCTCCCAGCCAATCACCATCCCAAAAGCAAACACTATCACTTCCAGCCAGCCCAACTTCACCTCCACCTCCACCTGTAACTCCATCTTCTCCAGCAGCTCCATCCTCTCCACTTCCACCATCTCCAGCAGTGCGGTCAAGATGACAGACCTGGACTCCTCAGTCCTGGAGGAGTCTCTGGATCTGCTGGCGAAGACAGAGATGGAGACGGCGCGGTCAGTGCCAGAGGTCGACCTGTCCAACTCCCTTTACACAACTCAGGACTGGGAGCCCCTTCACGCCTCAGCCAACAGCAGTGACTTTGAGTCTCTTTGCACGCCTGTGGTGACCTGCACTCCGGCCTGCACCACCTACACTTCTTCTTTTGTCTTCACTTTCCCAGAGGCGGAGACCTTCCCCACTTGTGGCGTTGCCCACAGGAGAGGAAGCAACAGCAACGACCAGTCCTCCGATTCCCTCAGCTCCCCAACACTGCTGGCCCTTTAAAGACTCTTCCACTAAAGACAATCGTACTTCCTATCGAGCACATCTTCTTGAATTATGAGATGTACAGATCCCAGGGCTATGGAACAGACTTAACCAGGAAGCAAATTATTTATGAATTTATTTGCCTTTATCTATACTTGCGTATAACAACAATGTAGCAAGTTAAAAAGCATGTTTCAACTTATATCACCTAGTCGTTTTATGAGTTCATATATGATTTTATGGTGCTATAGATAACAAAACTTGTTGTAGTGTTGATGTGTTTTCAGAGCAATAGTTATTATTGATCCAGTTTATTTCTGGTTGATGGAATGTGAGAGTAATGTGAACTGTCTGTGAAAAACTTAAAAACTGACGTGCTTGTTGTCCATCCATGATAGTCTGAGTGGTCTATCTTGAAGTTTTCTGTGAAAACATTAGTGGTTATAATTTATGAAATTTCAATTTATTTTTTTACAGAGAGAGTAAAGATGAATGTTGTTTTTAAAGTATGTAAATAAAAAATAGTGATATTTAAATTCAACTATCTGCTTGTCACACTTCTTATTATATGCACACACATACATTAACATTTCCCTTGGATTGAGATACATTAACACTGGAATTCAGCACATAATTAAAATAATTTCTAATTTTAGCCTCCATAAGGGATAGCAGTATTTTTCCTGCAGCTCCACTGGCTCTATTTATTGTTCCGTCTGTTGCCAAGGTTAACTATACGTCAGGGCGCCTACGTCACTGCGTTTTTTTCCATTTTTTTTATTTGCAAGCGCGATGACGTTTTACTTCCGTGCCCAAATATAGCACAACACGAAGACTCGCTGTTGCTGTCTGCAAGGAGACTGCAGACGGGCTTTTTCCACTAAAACACTTAGTTACCCGTCTCTGGGTTTCTCTCTAAAGATAAATTGCATTTGATTTTCGGAATAGGGGAACGAGCAAAAACCGATGAGGCGATGCTTCCCTAATCTAAATGTATTCAGTCGTGTTCGATGACAACTGGTTATACAACACACTTCGCAAGAGATCGAAAGCAACGTCTCAACCACGATCTGCGTCGGTAGATCCCTGTATGCTGTGATCTCCGATTATTGCAAAAATATCAAATCCCACAGTGAAAGACGCACATTGTGAGTTATAGCACAATGCAAGAAAAGAGTCCCCAGGAATAATTGTGTGAATTTATTTCAGTTGTGTTTTGAAAATGGACTGGGGCATGCAGACAGCTGGACATTAGGTTCAAGTATCTGTCTGCTCAAAGTGGTGCTTTATTCAGCCTGTCTTAACTCTTCATTCCCACCAGACTCTAAATGGAGCCATGGAAGCACATCTTGGCCAAAATGAATACTGAGGTGCCATGAATGATAATATTTTCTGCCCATGTGTTGTTAATGCACTGATGTTCTGCATAATGATAATGAAGCATTGTATTCCCAGAAACTCAAGATGGACTCAAGAAATGCAATAGGTAGGCTGCATAGAAACTTTTTACAGAAGTAGTTCAACTTAAAACATTTGGTTAAGTTAAATTAATCAGTTTGGTATCTTTTCTCTATCATTTCTAAATAGAAAATTGTGGTTAAAAGAACAATTAAGAAACTGGAAGACATTAAATTACCCCAAACAAAACAGTCTGTAAAGAATTAAATTTCCAATTAAACCAGAGGTTAGTTGTAGTGACGCAATCGGTAACTTCAGGTGATCTTTTAATTCCATGATAATTGTTATGCAGTTGGGTCATCAAACCATTCCCTCCACTCCCTTGTAATTGTCCTTCTGCCACCCAACTTGTTCATTTCAACTTTAATCAATATTTCACCATGTGTAAACTCATCAGAACGCAGATTGCCTAATGTCTTTTCACAGGAAGTGCGTGGTGTGTGAACGTAAGGCACATGTCGGGGAGAGAGACTATCAGCACAATAACTTACGCACTCTGACGTTTGTGGCCTTCAAGTGCGGACACACCTTTTTTATGCAATACATGCCTGCTCCACAAAAGTACAACATCACCAAATGAAAATACATATCATTTAATGTTGAAAAAGGACAATGATACTTCCTTAATTCTTGCTTGCACAACAAATTTGGATTGAAACTGTGCTTTCTACAAAGCTTCTTGTTTTGTTAGCATTGTGCTGTTGTGTAACAGCTCATTCTGAGAACTTTTCTGTTTTCCTTAGCACAAAAGCAGAGCCCCTTTTCCTCAATAAAGCCTCTATGTGCGACGATGCAGCCCCTAATAACTCTGTCTATTAATACCTCTTTGCCAACCCCAGGGAGAAGGGTAGCAGCAGAAATAGCAGGTGCCTATTGCTTCTTTTAACATCAGCATCAACAGCAGTAAAATTAGACCACTATGACGCCAACCTACGTCGGTGCTGCAACCCAGGGGAGGAACCAGGCAGCGTAAGCATGATAGAAAGAGAGGAGGGGAAGTAAGTGTGAGGAGAGGGGATGAGGAGGAGAGATGAATATGATGAGTACACGAGGATAGCAGGGAGGGAGACAGACACAGATCCCTGCCTGGGTGTGAATGTGAGCAAAGCAGCGTACAGCCGAGCTCGCCTGCAACAACGACAAGAGCTGGCTCAGCTCCATATTCACAGAAACCCATCCTCTGATGCATTTCTTTTATCCAGAGAGGATATGAAAGCTTACAAAACCACAAATACATAAGCGTCTTCCCCCTGTGGCTAAAAGTCTGTCTAGATGACATTCAAATGACACCAAACTACACATACACTTAGGAACATGACCCCTGCCCCTGACCTAACTGTATTTGTTTTACTTTCAACAGAGTGAGACTAACCCATCTGACACCCTGCTGATAGTCCTTAATATAAAATGTAAACAGCACAATCTGTGTGTTCATGCATGACCAGTCAGGTTTAGGTTTGAATTTAGTTTGGATTCTTTGTTCTTATCAGTGTATGGCCTGATTTGTGTTTGCATAGTGAGTAATTGATTAAATGGTGTGACACTTGCGTCAGCATGCATGCAGATTTAAGGAAGTGTTTCTCTGTGAAGAAGGACTTTCATTATGACATGCAATTCTGAACCAGTGCCCAGAGGTGATAAGCGGTTAGTCAATAGATAGTAAAAGCATTGACGTATCCTTCCATAAAACTAAACCTCACCCCTAGACATTTTTAGTCCATGATACATTTTTCTCAGAACATACTTTAGGATTGAAAATCACTGAAAGTGCTAGGAGATGTTAAAGTGTAAAAGTAGTCACATATGAAACTTTAATTTGTAGCCTAAAAGCACCGTTGCATGGAGGAGTGTGTGACGTGCTATTCTTAGCAGTTATTTGACGCACTAAGCTACAATACTGGAGGGATTTCTCTATCCAACAATTTCTGTTCACTTGGTGCCAGACTCCACACACACAGCAGCGTGTCCGCGTCTCGTCTCGTGGAATCAGTAACAAGGATGTTTCCCTGGAAACTGGACAGCTCTATTATGTAATTGGGTCATCCCTGAGCTTCTGACAGAAAAACAATAGCTTTTGGGATTTTTTTAACTACCCCAGCCAACAACGAGCATGATATGTCTGTTTCTTTCTAACTTAAGATTCACCATAATACATGTAGTATGTATTATTCTGTAATTGCTTTAATGTTAAAGACATTTATGAGCAGTGAAAGTCTGTAAATAACAATAGGCATATGGTGAATATTTAGAGGACAAAGCCAACAAAATGAATATACGATTTCTAATCTTAATACTCCAGTATGTATATCTCTCTATGGGAGCAGGTTTAAAATGTGTACAATAACAGAAGTATATCACTTATTGCTCATTCAGCATCAGCATGGTCGTTTAGACATTATTGAAAAACAGGTTCACACTTAATTTTGACTAAATCTCATGTTGATTGGAGTAAAACATGAACAGACTTTTTTAAGATTATTATTTTCTTCAAATAAGTAAAAGCCCCGAAACATACAGTGGTTTTCACTACTTTAACTATCAACTTAACATGTCCGTACATGTCTTCCCACATTTAATTATTCTAAGGAATATGGCCTTTTGTGACCCACTAGGGGGCTCAATCTTCTAAAATCCTGTGGTTGTCTCAAAGTGTTTTTTAGTAAATATATTTCTATAATGGTGGAACATATTTGTACCTTCTGTGTACACCTTTTTTTGTCGATAACTTCCTCCTTGACAAGATGTTGTCCTCTGTTCAGGTGGGCCCCCCACACTAACATAAAAGAGTAGCCAAAGATCATCCCTCCCTCCAAACTCTGCCACATAAGACCACTTGTTTAATGTGGCATCATGAGATAACACTGGAGCCATCTTTACTGATGAAAACATTGAGATGGGATTGAAAGGTCAAAAAGAGCTTCAGATATTTAACTTAAGTGGAAGTTTTATTGTTACAAGTTACAGCCCTGTATTCAAATCGTAGTACAAAGTATAACAAATATAAAGTGTAAGGATTCAATTAAAGTACAATGTACTAATTTTGAAGAATGCCCCTTGTCAAAGTCATATACTGTATATTCGGCTATATTACACAATTGTAATGAGTGATTAATAAATGTGTTCATCACTAGTTTTGCAGCTCGACGGGCTAAAGGACAGGCTACGTTTCATTACTTCATTTATAATATATCTAAATGAGGTGAATTTAAAAATAGCCTTTACTATTAATGAAGTAGCATACAATGTAAGTACTCAAAAGAAGTGCAAGTATCGTACTGCCTAATTAAGTAGGCCACAATAGCACATGACTACTTGAGAAAATGTGCTGGAGCTTTCTTTTCAAACGTTGCCAATTTCATTTTTTTTTTTTTAAACTGACCTGAGTAACTCAATTAAAGTGCAAGTATGAGTCCCTCAAAATTGTACATAAGTAGGACAGTACTTGAGTAAATTATGTAATTAGTTACTTTACATCACTGAATATATAAGTAGCATACAATGGAAGTATCCAAAAGAGGTGCAAGTAGCCTACAGCAAAAGTGTACTTAAGTAGGCCACAATAGCAATGAGTTAATGTACTGGATATTTTTTCAAACCTTACCAATTTAATTATGTTTTGATATTTGTAATAATGTTTAAAATCACTAACATGTGAGGCTGCTGGACTACAACTGTCCATACAATGCATTGGTCTTACTCTGTGTGATCTCACTGTAACCTAGGAGAGTCGTTAGTTAAAGACGGTAGTTCTTCCTCCGGGTCAGTGGCGGCGCTGCAGAGCTCCATCCGGCCGGCTGTGTGAGCTGGAACTCGGCGTTAAACTGTTTGGCTGGCACGGGCTGGTTGGTCGGTCGGTTGGTTGAGGGGTAGCCATGGTTCGACTTGCTGCGCTGCTGTTGTTACCGGTTCTTATTGAATCGGTATTCTCAATTTCTTTCTTTTTACCGGTCAACTCGAGAAAGTGTTTACGGGAGGAGATCCACAAAGACGTCCTCGTCACGGGGGAGTATGAAATAAGCGAACAGGCGAACACCAAAACTAATCTGAAGGTAAGCACAGACCTGCGGCTAGCTCCAGTCAACGTAACCAGCCTGTGCTGAGGCCGAAATGACGCCAGTGTGTTAAAGTCTATGTTTTATCACGCTAGTAGTTACAAGTACTATCCATATATGTTGTTAATATAGTCTTAACTGTCGATAGGGGTCGGATGAAGTGTGTGCAACTGTTGTTAGCATTGTAGCTAACCAAGGCCCCGAAAAACACGTCTTCCTGGTTTTAGCTGCTAGTAAGCTAGCTAACGTCAGGGCTTGCCAACCTTATCCTTTAAGAATTCATCCTGACATAAACTCAATTTACTCTGGCGCCAATTAACGTCCTCTTTATCACACATTGTAGGTGTAAATGTGACAGTTATTTTGTGTTTTATCATGTGAAGTATTCCCGTCACTGTCTCTGCTGCTGTTACACGTCAGTCTTACTGGCCATTCAGCTAATGCAGTCACAAGCTAGCATTAGCACATTAGCCACCTCAGTTACAATGACAGCCTGAATAGACTCTTATTTATCCATTTAAATGCTTAGGTCTCAAGATTTCTTCCATTTATTATACAAGTGAATCTGTCCTCACTTCATTATGAACCCGTTAAATCATCGTACAAACATTTCTGATGTAGTTCTATAAAATAGACTCCCATGTTCTAACAGCTGTGAAATGTAAACCATAATTTCTGGGTTTTCCGGTATTCAGTTTGACAATAGTTTCATGCCGCTTATTTTGGCTGCAAGTCAGTTATATTTGTTTACAATTTTTGTAAATAGTTTAATCTAAATGTAACAAAATGCCCAATATAATTTCAAAGAATTGAAGAGGAAATCCTTAAATTGATTTTTTTATACCATCACCTCACCTTATATAAAATTAATATCAGTAAATCCCCAGTTTTCAAATGCTGTAACCAGAGTATAATTGACCTCGCGTTTTTTGATGGAGGATTTATTTTATATGAATTGATTTCAGCGATGAAGTTTATTAATGTACATATTTTGCCTTTCTTTCTAGATCACAGATTCCTCCAGCCACACTCTTTACTCCAAGGAAGATGCAATCAAAGGAAAGTTTGCATTCACCACAGAGGACTATGACATGTTTGAAGTGTGCTTTGAGAGCAAGTCACCCATGGGTAAGTGTGTTAACCGTGAAAACCAGGATGCTTTTCTGTGCACTACATTTATGAACAAATGCAATGACATTATTCTTTCAATAATAGATATACATTCTACAACTGCTAACAACACATACAGTGACATGTAACCCTTAGGTGATATTTCTGTTGTGGTCATAAGGAAAGATTTTATAGAAATTCAAAAATGTTTGCATGTTTTATGTATGATTTACATCTGCATAGGAAAGGTAGAACATCTTTGCAATTTAAATGTTCTTCACAAATTAATTGCATGATATGCTAAAATGTCTGCTCTTTTAATCAGGGACTGGAAGAGTGCCTGACCAGCTGGTCAATCTGGACATGAAGCATGGTGTGGAAGCCAAAAACTATGAAGAGGTAAGCGTTGGATTCAAAACAATTTGCTTGCTTTTGTTTGTATAAATCAAACACTGCAGACAAAGACGTTCTGTCTGCAGCTACTGGACTGTGGTAGAATAGTCAAATATAATAATATAATGCTTTTCCTTGACCTTGATGTCAAAAACATTAGGATTGGAGAGTGACAATTCATAAAGAATAAGAAGAAGCCAACCATATTGTTATGCTAATACGACTGCACTTAAATTATGCAACTGCTTTTCATTTTTAGAGCAACTTGATTATAATGCATACAAAATAGATACCTTGACACACTCAATGGCGTACAATTCTAGTAAGGATTCCTAACCAATATACAATCACACCCCTAAAGTGTGCGGTCGCTAGGAACTGTGGGACAGCATTATCGTTTTTCTATTAGTTAAGGCTGGTCTAGAAGGCACAAGGCATTGAAGCACATTTACTTAGCATTTAGAGAATTCGACCTGCTCTTTTCCTGGCCTCGACTTAACATTTCTGGCTCATTTCACACGGTTAGAACCTTCCTAAGCATAAAAGTAATTTCAATCGCAACCTAGGTTTCACTACACATTCAGGTTTGAAAAACGAATAAGCTAGAGGTTCATTTAAACCAATGGCCATATGTTATGAGCCTGTGTGAGAATGCACCCAAATGTTCTAAATACAAACATTTCTGACTCAACCACTTGGTTACATTTGCTGCCTCCATCCCTCGTCAGGATAGAGGCAGTCATTCATCAAACTATCATTACAAACTAAATAAATTCCCGTTGAAGAGATGCGAGAGACATACAATCCCTTCACTGTTTCCTTGTTGTGGCACAACATCAAACTATGGAAAGACTTAATGAGATTAATAAATCAAGTTGACGATTGTAAACAAGAACATTCTTCTCCGGTACCTTTTGGCCACATTAAATACTTGTGGCTGACGGCAGCAATGTGGGTGCCTAGGGCTGCGTTAGTGGCATTGGCATGCGTCTATTCTCAAAACATGATAATGACATCAAGAAATCCCTGTGTGTATAAAAAGGAACATCAGTGAAGGAGGTTCTTTGCCTCAAAAATTATTTCATATTTTCCTAAATAGGCACAACTGTGGTGCATCATCATTTCTTCAGAGAATAGATTTCACTTTCCACTGTGGCTGTCTAGGCAATACTTAATAAGCAGAGAAGTGATGAAAAGCACTGTTTGCTAAGAATTGCCTCCCTTCCCACACATGGTGCACTAATGATGTTCTTTCACACTCGCTGAGCAAGTGTGTAGGAGGAGGATGTTCAGGGAAAGCTCAAGTGGGCTTTCCTGTCTGTGGGCAAGAGGGTGGAGCTGAGATTGTATTCTCCTACGTAGGAGGGTGTGTTACTTTTGAGCACATTTGCAAACTGGCCGGTACACGTTATCTTGGTATTTAGTACATTTCCTGAAAGAGTTCCTGTCTGTCACACAATGTTTTGGCATGTGTTCATTGCAGATGCATGCTCCACATCAGGCACATTTCCCTTTGCAAATTCAATAATTGGAAAATGTCCATGTCTGTTGCTATTGCACAATTCAAGGCTAGAGTAAGGTCAATTTAGTCCAGGGAAGAGAGAGACCAATGTGGTGTTTCTGTTTTTAGTTTTACGCTTCGCACACAAAAATGTCACAAGTTGACATAAGTCACATGGACTGAAAGGTAAACTAGTCACTGAACAGGTTTTGTAACCTGTCCTGCATTGTCAACACTTCACAGATGAAAAGTTCATTCTAGAGGGAAAATATTTGCCACAACTAGCCTAAAAGTTAGTTCACATTCACAGTTTAATTTGTACACGTCCAGCAGCATCTCATAATGCTGTGGTTGGTCTGTTCTCTGCTCCACCTTCTCAGTGGGTGCAGCTGTTCAGTTCACACCAGAGTTAAAAGGCAGCCTTCTCTCCAGTGTAAATAAATGGGAGCAAATAGCAAAACAAAGTTTGTTTTAACACCCCGAGGTGTGTACACTCCCTAGAGGCACATTTTTGATGTGCAATATGTGTCAGTACAATTGAGTTGAATACAAAGCCCAAGACCGACCCCTGCTGGACAAAGTATATAATGGCACTGCTTAAACGTTTTAACCATTGACATCTCTGCCATCACTTTGCTGAATTTGTGAACTTCTGTTTTGTCGATCCAGATTGCCAAGGTGGAGAAGCTGAAGCCTCTCGAGGTGGAGCTGAGGCGACTGGAGGACCTGTCGGAGTCCATCGTCAATGACTTTGCTTACATGAAGAAGAGAGAGGAGGAGATGCGGGACACCAATGGTAACAAAACAATGCAATTCATGAAGTTGGAGCTTAGCAAGTACTTACAAATCTTCCTTGCATGTGTTTTTAGTTTCCTTAAATCGGACAGATTTTTATCCTGTTGTGCTTGCCCAAAGCTACCTGTACATTCCTGCCCTATTGATGGTTGTTGTTTGATGTACAATTCAAGAGGGGTCACAGCGCCTACATTTTTTTCCTTTGACAATGATTTCTAGCATGTCAGAGTTTATGGTTGACAGTCTTGCAGTTTGAAAATGCTTTTCCCATATTACTAGTATTTAACATGCAGCTTAAATCGTGAATTAGTAGTAGCGAAATATAAGATTAATAAAAACAAAGTGTCTGTCCAGTGTTGACAAGTATCAGGTTTTAGGGAATGAAACTTAAATTCAATGTTTATGTCCTCGATCAGTAATACTGTTACCTATCATTCCCCCCCCCCATCTCTAGAGTCCACCAACACGCGTGTGCTGTACTTCAGCATATTCTCCATGTGTTGTCTCATTGGCCTGGCTACATGGCAGGTCTTCTACTTGCGGCGCTTCTTCAAGGCAAAGAAGCTGATCGAGTAAAGCGGCTCGTGGCTCCTTACACCGCGGGAAGCTGCCTGCCAGTCAGTCAACACATCCCAACATCCACCCTCCTTGGACTAGCTTCAGCAAACAACAGCGAGTGGGGTTGAGGGGCTCAAATTCTAGTTTCAAGGTCTGTAAAAGAAACCAAGGTTGTCCTCTGAAAAAAATAAATCACCTGCTTATTTAGTGTTTTGAAACATGAAAAGCGCTGTAGGGAGAAATGCACTGTGAGACCAGGCAGGCGTATGTCACTGCACTAGTGTGATGCATCCATCTCATGGTACTTCACTTTTCTGTCTGCACTGTTTTGAATGTTGCAGTCTACTGAATAAGAACTTGTTCCTTCAACCACCAGTTGAACAGTTGTGTTTGATTTTGAGCTCAGTTGAATGGATGTGCCATGAGTGAATGTCTTTTGCCCTTCTGTTAATATTCACATTCTTTGCCATGCCAAGCAAACTACATCCTTGCTGCCCTTTTATCAAGTGAAGGCTATTTGAAAAAGTGGTTTGTTACTTTGTTGAGAAAATTAGCAACAACTGAACTTCTGTGTTATGTCACCTAATTTGCATACTTGTTTGGTAGCTAAATTTAACCGTGTCTTTAGTTTGTTTTCATATTGTAAATGCTACTTAGTTGCTTCTACAGGTATATTTTGGGAGAGGGGGGGATTTTGAGTTGTCAGCAATATTCTCATTTATGAATTAGGTCACTTCTATGATCTCATGCACGTTATAGTTTTGTTTTTGAAACACCTGATCATTAATTTGTCATCGATCAAAAGTATAACACCTTGTCCTTAGGATGAGGTTGCAGCATTATACTGTTTGCATGGCTATAAGTAATTTAATCACCTGACTTTTATGATTCAAATCATATATAGTTGTGCAAGTTTCTTTTGTCGGATCAGAAATAAAGCTTTTGACAGGAAATGTGAAGAAGGCAATCCAAACACTTTATGAAATTCCCTTTCAGTCGTGCGCCCCTTTTTATTTACACACTTGTATATTTAATTATCTAGCATTTTTTTAAATATCACATCCTAATTACAGTGGCGATCCATCCAGCGTGCTTCTTTTCTTTAGAATACTTTTGAGGTTTGGGTTACATGAGAAGGTGGGTGGTTGCAAATATTCAGATTGTTTTAGAAAGGGATTAATCGAGGCATCTGTCATGGGAACATTTTTAACAATGAACATGCGCATTGTGCGCAATCAATGATTTTTATGTTGACTGATACATTTTGTAAATTTGTGTTGGGCTTTTACTCAATAAAATATTGGATGGATTTACATTAGTAATGGTGTGGTCTAACTTGTTTATCCCACAACAAACATAGGCTGTAATATAGCACTATTGTGAATTCAAGTTTAAAATATTCATAATATTAATAAAATACATTAAGACAGTGTTTAATACAATTATGTGATGGTGCTGCTCATTGTTGCTCATGTTTTATCACAGCTCCACAATACATTGTGAGTAAGCTTATTTTCTTACTCTGATGCGTCTAAGTGGTCCATTGATATATACTTAAGAATTAAATAAGAGCTATCCATGTTGTCGGTCAGAAAAGTAACTAGGGACCAAATACACATTTGGGTATAGACCAATGTGTTTTATTTCCCATCAATTTAGATCAAAGGATGTCTCAAGATGAACCCTCAGAGGAACATTGCAACATTGGGTTAGGTTTAAGGATGGGTAAGCCTGAAATCCAAAAATGAATGACTCATTACTTTCTCAATTTGCCAGCAAATATTTGGTTTGGCAAACCATGAAGTTGTTTGATTGAGGGAAATTATAGACTTCAATTACCTAACCTGTTACAACAACTCTGCCTTAATCCTACAATGAGTTATCTGTTTATAACATCCACCACAGCCCTTCGTGTCAATAGTTTCCCACACTTACCCTTTTCGACACAAGTAGATAAATCTGAAAGTTAGAGACATATTAATACACACAAAACAACTGGATTATAGGTGGTAAGGGCCCCTGAAGACAACTCAACCAGACTTCATTTATAAACATAACCAATACGTCATCATAGCACTAAACTAAACTCATGAAACTGAAATATCTAAACATCTAAAAATACTCTTGGACAATTTTAAAATGTGTTTCGATTAGTTAAATTAAATGCGTCAATGCTTTTCCTTTCCTTCGCATCTATTTCAAAAGAGAAAAATAAAGAAGTTACAGAATTTGATGTTACAACGGTGTTTGGCTCTCATTATATTCTCTGCTTGTTTTGTTTAGCCTGGCCTCGTCAGACATCCAAAAACACGAACAATTAAACTCACACCAACAATATAATTGTATTGACATTTAACTGTAGCGAAGGTAGTCCCAAATACTTCATTAAACACTGTTCAGGGTGTCTTGTTTGCTAACACAGCATAGAATTGATGCGTGCATCAGTCCACCAATCAGATGAAAGCGCAGTTGTAGTAACCCGGATGTACTCCGAAAGTACTTCCTCACGGTCAAAACATTGCATGGTAGAAATACTTCAGTTGTCGAGGCTTTAGACTGACAGCAAGTCCTTTATATATCAACTATGCCGGGCCCAGACAAAGAAATAGACCTGACGGAGAGAATTGAAGCGTTTCTGTCCGACCTGAAGCGTGGAGGCTGCGGGACAGGACCGCTGCGGGGCTCGGCCGAGACAGCCCGAGAAACGACGTCCCTGCTCCGCAGAATCACAGCCCAGCCTCGGTGGAACAGCGCAGGTGATCAATGCTACTCCCTTTGTTGATTCACTGTTTAACTCAACATTACAGCTAGCTAACGTAGTTGCTGCTGTCGTAGCTGAACAGTGAGGACTTCTGTCAAACCTGTTGTGACGACGACAACAGCTGTCAAGAATGTGGTTACTTATTTTATAGTAACTTCTCGTGAGTTCAATAGTATATAGTACAATATGTAGTTGTTGTTCAAGGGAAGGAGTTTGTCAATTAACTGCTGAGCGAGCAAATAGACGTAGTTACCTATATTTTCAGAGATAGATATATAGATCTAGATAATTTGATAACCAAACGATGTTAACAAGTATGTATCCAGTATTTCTAATTCTTAAAGGTCAACTATTGGACAAAATCCACTTTTTCATGTCTTTTATACATAAAAATGTGTCCCCTCTGTGTAAATAGAATCTGAAAGTTTCAAGAAAAAAGCTTCTGAAAAAAAAATCCTGTCTGAAAATGAGCTGATCGGATTTTGGCCACTTTATGATGTCATAATGTTTTTTTGGCTTGTGTAACCATTAGCCAATAACCAACCAATGTAAACCCCCCCCCCCCACACACCTTATCACCTGAATCTCCTCCTAGAGCACCATTGTGTTATTTTTAACCAAATATCTCTCAGATGGGCGTGGGGAGTGGCTCCTTATTTTCATCTAAAGTAACAGACAGAATCAGCATTTTTTAAACAGGGGATTGCTAAAATGCATAATCTGTTTGGTATTTCGAGCCAAACACTTCAGAGACATGTTTGTATATCTTAGACCTATAATATATTGATGAAAAACAGCATAATAGGGGACCTTTTTAAAGGCAATGATAAATATAATAGTAGGTAATTAGGTGTAACTTTGTAAATTTAAAAAAGAAAGATGGGGTTGGCCACACTTCCTTCTCATAAGAGTAAACAATGATGGATACTAATACTGTCATCTATAATAGTTGAATCCTCAGAAGTTTTAACATTTCGGAATACATTTTTCCAAACTAATGAACTTGGTTTCAGGTGATCTGATGGAAATACTCCGTAAAGAGGGGAGGAGAATGATTGCCGCCCAGCCTTCAGAGACCACTGTTGGAAACATGATCAGACGGGTGTTAAAGATCATCAGAGAGGAATATGCCCGGTGAGGATTAAACACTAGGACGGTTGTTAAAGTCACTGGGCTGGAGAGGTTAAAGATTAAAGCCATTGGTTATACACACTCCCTATATTATAATATATATATCTGAGTTGATTGCACATAAGAGGCACCTACACTCAAGAATCATGTGAGTAGATGCTGATAAGTTATATTCAAAGTGATGCCCATTATATT
The DNA here is from genome assembly GCF_000735185.1 of Notothenia coriiceps. Lineage (NCBI taxonomy): Eukaryota > Metazoa > Chordata > Actinopteri > Perciformes > Nototheniidae > Notothenia > Notothenia coriiceps. The sequence continues at coordinate 257,693 of NW_011351194.1, read as the reverse complement.
TGATCGGACATTTTTGCTTTTATTATGGTTTCTTCTTGTTTGTGATATGAATTTTAACACAAGTTGTTTGGCCTCTATGACATTATAATTTTCACAAGAAGATATTTATCAAATAAAAGGAAATTAATGTTGAAAGAGTACAAGAGATATAAGATTTTTTTTATTTTATTTGATAATTTCTTGCAGATCTCGAGGCAGCAGTGAAGAAACGGACCAGCAGGAATCTCTCCACAAGCTGCTGACGTCTGGAGAACTCAGCGAGGAGAACTTCGGGCAGCATTTCTCCGCTCTGAAAGCAAACGTCATCGAGGCCATCAATGAGCTGCTGACCGAGCTGGGTATGTTATTATTATTTTTTAAATCAGGTCATTATCCGTCAGCTGGTTTTCATACAATTGATGTGATGTCTGTGTTAATTCTGTGAGGATAAAACGTTTTGCTGCTTCTCCCTTCACCACTTTGCTTTTCAGAGGGAACCACTGACAACATTTCGATGCAGGCCCTGGAGCACATCCACTCTAACGAGGTCATCATGACCATCGGCCGCTCTCGCACCGTAGAGGCCTTCCTGAAGGACGCTGCACGCAAACGCAAGTTCCACGTCATTGTGGCAGAGTGCGCCCCGTTCTGCCAGGTTTGAAACTCAAGAGATTTCGTTTAGCTAGTAAAAACAATAACAAATAGTGTTTTTGAGATTAATGATTACATGATCTGATTTGTTCTCCTCTTCAGGGTCATGAGATGGCAACCAGTCTCTCAAAAGCAGAAATTGAAACAACCGTCATCGCAGACGCTGCCATATTTGCAGTCATGTCTCGAGTTAATAAGGTATTTAACACCAAAGAAGGCTTTAAAACAGTCATGTCGGAGCACGCGGTTTAACCTGCGTGGAAATCTGCTTACAGGTGATCATCGGGACGCAGACAGTTCTGGCCAACGGAGGTCTGAGGGCCGTCAACGGGACGCACACTCTGGCCCTCGCCGCCAAGCACCACTCCACACCGCTGATTGTTTGTGCTCCCATGTTCAAGCTCTCGCCTCAAGTAAGAACACTCTCTAGTTTGACAGATTATTGTAATTTCTGCTGACAGCAAAATGACGATAAAACTATTTTGTGTCCTTAGTTCCCGAATGAAGAAGATACCTTCCATAAGTTTGTCTCTCCACATGAAGTGCTTCCTTTCACTGAAGGTAACTGACATTCCTTACAAAGTGCTTATTAACAGTCAACGAACTATTCACTTCTAGAAAATAAACTTTGAAACTTTGAAAATGTATGTGCCTCTTTTAGTACATTTTCTGGGGAACTCACATTTTACAATTTGTATTTCAGGTGAGATTCTCTCAAAGGTGAACGTGCACTGTCCGGTCTTTGACTATGTCCCCCCTGAACTCATCACACTGTTCATCTCTAACATCGGAGGACATGCACCGTCGTACATCTACCGTCTGATGAGCGAACTTTACCACCCAGAAGACCACGAACTTTAACCATTGTAATTCAACAAATAAATTAAATAATGATTGATCCAGTGTTTGGTGTCTCTTTTGATGAGGAAAACTATGCTGTATCACATGAGTTCTACTGGGAGAGTTTCTGAACGTGCTAATATTTTGTAATACTTTCAGGTATTTTGGGGCAACATTTTTTTTCTTCTATACCTTTCTATTCATTCTTCAGCATCATACTGCTATATAGAAATTACTATCTTTAAAAGTAATGCAATTATAATCCATTACTATATTATGGATAGAAAGGTACTTTATTGATCCCAAATTGGGAAATGATGTTGTTTCAGTAGCAGCAGTGTTCATGCATTAAAACTACAGTCAAATATGTATGTGTATTTTTCCCCCTTTCTGAATAGTACATTTCTTTTTAATAGTTTATATATCTGAAAAAGTAAGCCAAGTTTATCAACCCATAAAAGAACATCTAACATTCAGTTTATCAGAAAAATTACCAAATGTGGAGATGTTTTTTTTTTTTTACTGTGTATACAAATACAAACCAATATGAATATATCATATGAACTACACATTTTTCCTTTTGAAATGTAGTTAAGTTATGAAGTTGCACATAATTTTAAAGAAAAGTACAAGTGCCTAGAGTTTACTTTTAAGCTTAGTTCTTGAGTAAATCTAATTATCTACATGCCACCACTTCATACACGGATAGGAACACGTTTTTCATATTCTATGTAAACGCCATATCCAAATTCTGATCAAAATCGTGGCTAAACATGTCTGCGGTCCTGCCTGGGTCTCGTCATGCTGCCTCCCTGAAGAATCCCACAGGATTGTAGTTGACATATTCGTAGATTCGTCTTCTTATTACAGACACATGCATTTCCTAACATTTGGACTACCTATGCTGTAAAATGTATTATCTCTTCGATTTACACACGGAATCTATTGCACGTCTGTCCGTCCTGGGAGAGGGATCCCTCCTCTGTTGCTCTCCCTGAGGTTTCTCCCATTTTTTCCCTTTAAACTGTGGGTTTTCTCCGGAAATTTTTCGGATAGAGGGTGTCGTTTTTTCTCATACTGATATTCTGAACAATCTGTGCTCTTGTATTAACTATAAGTGTCTCTACTGTAGGCTATTTTTATTATATGTACAGCACTTTGGCTAGACCAAAAATCGTTTATAAATGTGCTATATAAATAAAACTTGATTTGATTTGAAAAACAGGATAACTTAACGGGATGAGTGAAACAAACTCTTCATATCCGATAGGAAGCTTGGTTACTGAGAAATGCGTCCTGTCCAAAAAAGTATTGTGTTGTTGATGTAGTTTTAGGTTTCCTCCGGGTGGAGGCAGTGTAGGACACGCAGATCAGCTGCTTAACGACGGTTTTTCATGAGAATAAGAAGATATTTAGGCAGTGATGAAACTGCTTTGTGGTGGACAAATATAATTTTTGAGTGTCTATGTTGTTGTAGTATTTTATTTTTTTGTTAAAAAGACTGGGTCCCGCTGTATTGCACAGGCTGCTCTACAACGTCTATTCACAGGCGCGATCCCACTACTGAGCGGCACGGGGGCTTTGGCCTGCTCCGTCTCCGGCCTTGGCCGGTGCACCCCTCCTTAGACGACCTGGTGGTCCCGAGCTCCCTGAGGAGCACCATATCGATACCGAACTTAGTGTGGACACCCGATCGGCATAGTCCACTGCAGCTCAGATCCCCTGAGCTCAAACGCTTCGCCAGCCTCAGCCTCCCAGTAACTTGGATTACAGGCGCGCGCCACCGCACCCGGCGAGAAATAGTCTCACTCATAGGGTATTTGACTTGGACAAACGTGACGTCATCGAGCAGCAAACGAGTGGCATCTAGTGGCGGGAAATTTAACTGCAGCCAAAAAACATGTTTATATTTGTCTGTAATTTGTCACTCTTTTGCATAAACAATCTGAACACAGCTCCATAAAACCGATAAAGAAGAAGACAAAAAAATAATACGTTGCCAACAGGTGCATTGTGGGTGTAGTGTGGCTACAATGCTAACGTGAACGGTGGCTCCTCAGGTGGATCCTGTGTCCACTGCAGAACCTTCCCTTCAGAGAGGTGTGTGAGAGGACTCTGTATTTGTGACTGCAGAGATGTATTCAGCTCAAAATGTTTGAAAAACTCAAAGGCCGAGATGACTGAGCCTGGAGCAGGACTTCCTCATACATTTAAAAACATGCCATTCATCAAACAGGTGAGTAGTACAACAAACACATTGGGATATGTACGCTAACCTGCAGCTGCAATAAGCCAGCTGTGGAGTTTTTATTGTTATACATGTTCATTTGTCTGACATGGTGATCCTTTCTTCTGCTGCTAAAATGTGAGAGGTTTAATGCCGCTGTTTATTTGTTGTTTAATGTCCGAGCAGTGTCCTCTCTTCTGGTTAACTCCGGTAAAGCTATTGGAAAGACATCTTTATTTATCTATCAGTTTTATGCTCAAGCTGCCACGTTAGGTCTGTAGAAAACGAAGAGTGTTTGTTTGGGATCTGTTTGTATACAGTACATTGGGATCATTTTGAATGCTCTTGTGTAGGTAGCCTTAATTTGTTGTTTAACTTAACAGGACTATAATTTCACCTTTTTACATATTTTCTTCATTTACTCTTTACCCTCTTTCCCTTTTAAAAATGGCCACCAGGCCACATTTTAAATGACCCATCTGTACATCTTTACAAAGTAACAATGCATTTACTTGAATAATTGTAGCACTGTAAATCATGCTGTAAAATGTATTAGTCTGACAATGTCAGTCAACTAAACAACTCAATTGTAATTGTTCATTTTATAGACCAAAATGTAGGCTAATTGAATACTGTTTAGTCTCCTCTTGAAGTGGGTAAATATTTAAATATGCCTGCTTATAAATACCTGAACCAGCCTATATTATTAATGATGTGTTATTTTTTTTATCGTGGAAGGTAACTCTCTTTTTGAGACCCCCACATTCCCACAAACACAAGACTTGACTTCATCATCCACAGATAGAAAGATAGATAGTGTAGTTGTGATATCTAACCACAAGGTGCCTCCCCACCCTGCTTTATTCAAAGGTCTGAAACATCTCTCCCAACTAAAATCCACAGGGTGTTTTCATGTGTCTGCCAAGTTACGTTGTGTTGAGTGGTTGGATGTGAAGGCTTGGGGGTCAGAGGGAAGCATGAGAGGGTCTCTGGCACCCCGCTACGGACTAACAGAGAGAGTGCATTGTTCTCTGACCTAAATTTCTTGACCTGGAACTGCATGAAAAAGGTCAGAATGAATGGGTCGCAGCAACATGTCTTCACTCTCCACTGCCCCACACTCGCTGGACAGACCATGACATCACCCAACTGTCAAACAACATTTTCTCACAATTAGCCCCTCTGAAAAGATGAATAGCTAGACCTTCAACCAGCATTGAAACATATCTGGTGTCTTTTTATAATAGATAATCATAATGATTCATCCGACTGGTGTTGATAGGTTGTGGCTGTTAGTTATTGGTGGAATATACAAAGAGAGATTCAATCTGACTCTTAATGGAGCACTTTCATCCCTGTCAGCTTGTTTTATCAGACAATAAATAAGGTTATTTATTAGCATTCTGCTTCGAGCTGCAAAAAAAATCATGATTAATATTTTTGAATTTTTGCATATGAAATGAAATAACGAATAAAGAAATATTTACAAAATTGCCTTTAAACTGACGAAGGACCAGCAACAGGGGCGCGCTGTTCATATTTGAAAATGAAAATATAATTGATCAATTAAAACAAAAAATGTGATCTGGTGCAGAGATATGAAACAAGATTCAGGTATCTGATAAATGGTCCCGAATTTTTTTTATCAATCATCATTAAGGTTTATATTTAAAAGAGGGTTTTAAAGAAATTAAATAAAAGAAGAAAATATATTTTGTGGGGAAAATAGCAAAGAAAGTGGCTCAGTATCTAACTTAAAACAGGCTAACTGATCATTGATGACGGTACTTCATTCTATTGTTTATATTGTTCTCTGTTTTCATCTTTGATTTGATAGAACAGTTGGAGAGAGAGGCGAAGACATGCAGCTGAGGGTCACAAGGAGGATTTGATACCGAGCCCCTGCAGTAAGGACACACTCTTTGGAGGAAACCAGGTGAGCTACTGTGACGCCCCACCGTGAAGAAATTCCTTAGGATAACATTTGTGTGAAACCGTATATTTATTAGACAAGGTGCCCCTAATACAGTACATTCAAACTTTGAAGGGAGGAGTAATAATAGAAGTCAAATGTCAAGTTGTCCCCTAAAAACAACATTGTTTAAGAGGCTATTAAAGGAGTTTTTGCACAGATACAGAAATGTCACAATAAGGACACTTGGAATAAAAACACAGAAAAGTGGAAAAAAGTACAATTGTGAAGTGGTGCATGTTCAATTTCAGCCAGCTGTCCAAGAGCTGTTAAGGAATTAGCATGTCTTTAAGATAGTGGGTCTTTGCTTGATTTTTGGGTAAAGTGATGCCGGAGGGATATTTAGATAAACTTACTGTGTCTATATGTATTTGTGCTGCAACCACATGATTTGTACCTTTTGGCGGCTGCCTGTCTCTTGCTTCCTCCTGGTCTAAACAGACAAAGTAAACCTCACTTCTGTCTTTCTTCCTCTGCTTTGAGTCTCTACTCTTGACTACTCACTTTACTCACTTTGGACATGGCGGAAAGACACACTGACCTTCCTGTTTTTGGCCAGCAGCAGGCTCATCAGCATCTCAAACGCATCCAGTGGCATCATCAAATCTACGGGTGTGTCTCGGCGAGATCCCACTTGTCATTTTTCTGCGCTCACAAGCTCGTCTTAGTGCGTTGAAGACGAGGAGGAGGAGGAGGAGGAGGAGGAGGAGGAGGAGGAGGGAGGCAGATAAATCTCATTCTCTTTTTCATCACACTGACTTCATTCTTCACAGCCCTTTGATGAGACAGGGGAGCAAACCTGGGTGGAGTCTTGGAGATTTACGGCCGACAGAAGCGTGCAGACCATTAAAGCCCAGCGTCCTGCTAATGAACAGTCAGTGCAATCACACTGCGAGGAGTACAGTATGTACAGAGCTCATCGATCCCCTGACATCCTTAGGGACATGTAGGCTGTAAGCTGACCCTGTCACATGAAAGGACAACAAGATTCATCTTTATTTTCCAATCCAAACTCATGTTGGATTACATGATGTGGTATAGCTGACCTCAGACTGCATGTTATTGAGTTCTGGAGTCAAAGCAGAAATACATCTCAACAGATTAGGGCTGCCCTCTCCTTCAAAAACATCTAAATCGACTAACATTTATACCATTTTGTTGACCAATGGTTGTCTGTCCAATTTGACTCTCACAAAGATTTGCTATTGAGTTTCTTGTAAGTCATTCAGCGTTAAAACATAAGAAAATACTTGTCTAAGAGTAAAGCGACAAATGACTTGCCTAATCATCTGAGAAGGGGCAGCCTATAGTAGCAAGAGTTATCTGCAAAAAGCAACATAATAATAATAATAATGCATTTTATTTATGGGCGCCTTTCAAAGCTCTCAAGGACACCTTACAGAGCATAATTAAAAACAAGCAACAAAGAAGATCACACAGTAATACAAGACTTAAAAACAAAGACTTAAAAACAACAATCAGCTTAGAAAAACTATTAAGATATTGAATATGCCAATTTAAAAAGGTGTGTTTTCAGGCTGGATTTGAAGGTTGAGAGTGAGTCCATATTGCGGATGTCTTGTGGGCGAGAGTTCCAGAGACGGGGTGCAGAGTGGCTGAAGGCTCTTGACCCCATGGTGGTCAGGCGGGCAGAAGGTACAGTGAGTTGGATAATCACCCCTGCTTGGTGTGAATGAATGCATCATGGTTCCCCACCAACATACACACACATTGTCATTACTCCCTTCTCGACCCCCCCTCCCTCTGAGTATTGACGTGCAGCCGGCGGCCCCAGCTGTTGCCTGCTGATGCAGAGCTGCAAACAGTGCGGCGTCTTGTCATCAGAGTGGTTGTGTCTCATGGGAGAGCGGAGATGAGTGCTGTAATTAGCGGGGGAACGAGGCCAGCGGCAAGCCGAGGCTCCTCTGGGGACTTTCAGACGCGTGGCTAACCTGTAGGGCTACCTGTGGCTTTCAGTGCTGAGCCAAGCCCTGATGAGCTAAAGCTACAGCAATAAAACCAACAGTTTTCCCTTAAAACCTTTGGAGATTTATGGAGGTTTTTATAGATTATCAATTTTACACTCATTATCAGAGAAGGGGTGGGATTACCAAGGAGTCGATTTTGTTGTAAGGAATGAATTCATAATGTATGTCAAGGCTGCCTTCATGTGCCAGGGTGGTGCGCCCAGGTCAAACGTTTGTAGTGTTTTCTTTAGATATCATATAATGTATGTAATGTTTGGACTAAATATTTATTTTATAACGTAGATTTAGTCAAGGAAATGTTACTTGCATTGCCCAAAATCCCAGATGTCCCTTTCATGATGGACAAAAGTACAAGAAATATCATATAATCTTTAAAGAACAAAAATAGATAAGACTAATAAAATAACAATGTGGAGAAATAATGGTGGACTTGGGTAAATAAAATGCAAACATTACACTAACATTGTACGCTAACATTTAAAGACTGACACTCAGAATATATGTACAGTGTAGTGTATATACCCTTTTTTAAATAAAACATATTCCTGCTGTAGGTTAGGTCGATTGTTCTGGGGATATATTCTTTTATATGAATACATTTCTTTTTATATTTTATTTATTTCATTTTATATTTTCAAAGGCCATTTTCTTGACCATTAGATAGCTCACTTAATGTCTACTGACTCTAAGACTGTCAGCATGTACAATAATAAATGAGTTGTTTTTGTGTTGTGTCTGCGTGCGCTGGTGTGTGCAGGTGTATGACGGCTGCTTCTGCTCCATCTGCGTCGGCCGCTGATGAGTAAAGCCATGAAATAGATCCAGCTGGAGATGTGTGGAGCAGACTGAGGCCTCCTGGGAAATCATCCAGTCCTCCACCAGCACCGTGTCCACTTCTTTAGCACCCCTGAGAGCTATCAATAAGTGGGTAATTGAATTTCAAGCACAAACACTGCCGTCAAATGAGCGCTGCCTGGAGTGTGTGTGGGGGGGATGTTTAGCGGTGTGAACACGGTGGGGCTGTCGTCGGGCCCTCTGGGGGTTTGCACAGGAAGGATGAATGTTTAATCCATTAAATAACAATTACTGCCTGTAATGGTCCAGAGTGGCTGCTGGAGGGAGGGAGGCAGCATGGCTGAACTGCCCACGTGCCTGAAAATGAGTTTGCTTCTTCATGACACAAAGCGTCTCCTCATCACTGTGGTTCAGGGAACCAGCTTCAGACTCAATGAAGCTTTGTGATGATGGTGGAAAATGGGACGGGTTTTAGTATGGAGGGAATCTTGAAATGTTCTGCAGTATTGGACACATTTACCGAGGAGGATTTTAGGGCTTGTTCCAGTATATTTCATCAAATGTTGAATTTGACTATTTTAGGGCAAATGTATGTGTTCCTGGCTGTGTGGAGAAGGGTTTTAAAATGTTTTTTGTTTTTGTTGAATAGCACAACTTGAATACTTCCCTAAGGGGAAACTAGCTTGATTACTCATGCAAAAGGACATATAACAAACCAGTCAGACTGGTAACTGTTGCAACTCTAAGAGGATGTTAGCTCAGGAGCCTTCCTGAACATTTTTTAAAACAATGACAGTTACAAAGTAATCATAATCTTAAACTGAAATTCTTAAATGAAAAAGGGGAAATACATGTGGAAACCAAAAATTGATTTCAGGAATCCAACAAGTATACACTTTTTACTAAAAATACTAAACACAGTTGACACCTAACCTAACCCTCTTACCAAACATTTATTAAAGCTTTTAATGAACTTGGAGTCAAACCAACTAACCTGCTTTTCAACCATTTTCGATGCAGGTAAACAAAACCTTTTGTTTTCATTTCCTGCAAAGAATCATGTACCTTACTAATCAGAGGCAGTTATTTGACGCTATAGACTTTTGCTGTTGATTTTGAGGAAATCAAGGTGAAAAAAGTCCTTCCCAATTTCAATAAAGCTTGCAAAAGTAGAATTTAACAACAAAATCTAATAACTGATTCCTAATATTCTGAACAATTTATTTCCCATGTCTGGGGTGGCCTCCCCTCATGACGTCAGCATTTATTAAATCCTGAATTTACGGCTCTGCATCTTTTCCAAAACAAACATTTGGTATATTTTTACATCTAATGTTTTACTAATTGATTTATCACTGCACTAACTGCTCAGGTCACACATGCAGCTCATGCTCTTGACACAAAGAAAAAAGCACAGTGAGGTGTAGATCATTTAATTAGTAGCCTACTTGACCTTTTTCAACGCCTTAACAGATTCATTAATCAATCATTATCATTGTGTGTATGAGTGCAAAGAAGCATGTCCCTTTTTTTTAAGTGAGAATTATAATTTATTTTGTGGTTATAAATCCATCCTCGTTAAAAAAGCAACCATCATATATAACTGTATACATACAAAATGTAAGAGCTTAATTCAATGCCTCTGATGGAAAAACTGACGGAAATCAAAGTCATGTCAGAATTGTATTCACGCAACAGAAAGAAGAAGATCTGTCTCTTAAGAATACAAGATGATCAGGCTCTTGTCTTGAGAGTCAGAAGGGAACAGATGTTTGTAGAGATTACATTTCAACTCTGTAAATGAAGTGTGTGGACTGCATGGCAACTTCATTTTCTGCAATCTCAGTGGGAGCAAAACAAAGAGTCCCAGGAAAGTCATACAAATTCAGAGTATGAATCACAACTCTGATCAGTGTCAAAAATGTCACACTCAAATGAGAAATGTTCTCTAACACTGAGGAAAGGGTCAGACACCAGGAGGACAAATGTTATAGACAAAGATGGAAAACCGTCATACCGAAAATGCTCATGAGCTTATATTTTAAATGCATCACCAAATACAGTGACAGTTTGAATAATCCGGCATGGGATGGGTGACATGTTTGGTGAAAGTAAATCTTTCCAGAGGGTCACACATGAAACTCTTTGGGAGATTAGAAAACATTAAAGGCCTAAAGGGCGAGTTAAGTGCTTGTGTGGGAGTCTGTTTTTAGTTCTGTTTAGTATAAATGTGAAAGTGGGTTAAAAATAATACTTGTATTTTGTAAAGCGCTTAGAAGGTACTCGAAGGCCATTTTAAACGGAAAAAAACAGAAACCGTTTGAGTGCAATTTAGAAAAAAAATGGTACTTAGAAAGGATTTGGCTTTAAGTGAAGCTAATGCAGTAGCACTTAATCTGGTTGGGTTTATACTTGGATAGGAAATGTACAGGATTCTTGCTTTTTGAGTTGGTTTCAATGCACTTATTGAAAGTCGCTTTGGATAAAAGCGTCAGCCAAATGAAATGTATTGTAATGTAAAAAAAGGGCGAGTGAGGGAAATGTGTTTGAGGTGTCGGGGGAGAGAGTTCCAGAGGGAGGAGTCAGTAAAGGAGGAGACCCTGTCCCCCTCATCCGGAGATGGGAAGGGGTGAGAGGTGTGTGGAGGTTGGGCGTCGGATGACCTAAAGTTGTTGTATGTCTGAGCAAGAGGTCAGAAAGGTTTGAGAGGTCGAGGTTATTCGGGGCTTCAGATCTCTTCTTCTTTTTTTTAAGAAGTACTATAGTTTAGAAATACTCCGGTAAAGGTCCTGAACCTAAAAATGTACTTAAACTTGCTAAAGTAAAAATACAAATATATGTACAACAAGCACTCATGTACTCATTATATAAAAAAATAGATGATACTTAATTACATTATATAAGGGTTATTAAAATGTTGATTAATGGATTCATGTTATTATCACTTTTGCTAATTTCAGCAAAAATATTGATACCACCCAATTTCCTAATAAAACATATAGTATTTGTTAATTATATACTCTAATAAATACCATTATTTGGAATATGCCAATTAACAGAAGCTGGCAGTAGATGAAGTTAAAAGAAGAATATTTCCCTAGATCCATAACGGTGTGGACTAAAGCCACCATGGTGCTCAAGATGCACAAAATAACTCAACATGATTTAGGAAAATAATTAAGCTCTGCAAGATCATTGTAGCATAAAGTGTGTCACACACACACACACACACACACACACACACACACACACACACACACACACACACACACACTCTGCTCTCTGCACACAGTGTGTAAGTGTGATCGTTAAGTTGCACTCCTGATCCAAAGTGAGTTTGCTAGCTGGGGTTTTCTCATGCTGCCACACAATGGCCTGTATCTGAGAGCTGCCTGGTGGCATTGCTTAATTAGGCGAACAGTTGATTCATTTGCACTAATTGACAGCTAATTAAAGGAGTGAGGGCACATCGGATTGACGGTCCTCTGATCGGAGAGTCCTTGACTGCAGGGGATGTTAGAAAGAGGGAATGATGAAATATTGAGTCTTCTGGACACCACCTGCCATTTGAAGAGGCCTCAAACATATGGTGTGTGTGTGTGTGTGTGTGTGTGTGTGTGTGTGTGTGTGTGTGTGTGTGTGTGTGTGTGTGTGTGTGTGTGTGTGTGTGTGTGTGTGTGTGTGTGTGTGTGTGTGTGTGTGTGTGTGTGTGTGTGTGTGTGTGTGTGTGGTTAAACACTGTGATGAAATTCAGCCTGTAGAGTCCAGCTGCTTGTGGTTAAGTGTTTTCTTAAGCTTAAGGGGAAAAGAAAGTGATTCTAGTCGTAGAAATAGTTCAGATCTGGATAAGAAAATGTAATATTTGAATTAAGTCAATATCGTTAATGTACAACAAACATCACCTTGGCCTTAACAACATTGTGTGGAAAAAAAAACATGGATTTCAAATTGAAATAGGCAGAATCTGGAAAAAGATTGTCATCCCACAATTAAAGTTTGACTTTTTAGTATTTCTATACAAACATACTTGATAGCAAAGGGGTTACGATATAGTGACAAACCCACAGATGATTATCAACCATCCCTGCAGTTTACCTCAGCTCTATGGGGTCTTTTTTGGTAAAAAGAAACAAAAACGGATAAACCTTACGAGCCCTAATTGCCCAGCATCGAACTAGTAAATAGCTCGGGAACACAGTGTAGCATTTAGAAGCTAAAGAGACAGATGTTTCCTGAGGAGTTGGTGGAAACCAAACCAAAACTTAAAGAACAGTCGAATATTATTAAGAGTTTAAAATAGAAGTTGTTTATGCTCATTGTCTGCTGAATGTGTAAGATGTAAGTCTTGTTTGTAATTCCAAGACTAACTATATTCAAATGATTATAAAGGGTTCACACACAATTATCAAGGATTTTTTTCTCAGCATCCAATAAACCAGAAAAAATAATCTGAAATGTTTCTGTGGACACCCCATGGCTGCCTGAGAAACCTAGCCTGTCTTCAACATGCTGGCAGCTCTCCAGGTTTGGGAAGCTGTCGCAGGACGTTAACACAAGTTGTCCTGAGTTTGAGGGCCAAACAGTGTAGGTCCTGGGAGAGTCAACTCAAATCTCTCCGGTCCTGCTGGACGAGGGAAACGCTCTCTGCAGGACACCAAGAGTGGGCTGTCTTCATGTCTGCCAGTGCTGCCCCTGTGAATCACAAAAAGACAATTAGGGGCTTATTAGGGTCTCTGGGAGACGTTGCTCTCGGGGCGTCCGCTCGGCCCCAGCTCTGAGCCCAGCCATAGCTCAAAACAGTCAGGGGCATTGTCTCACCTAATTACGCTGAACCAGAGGCCCCTTTTTGTGTTGCTACCGCTATGCCTGTCCGATTCCCTTCTCCTGTCTCGCTGCTAGGCCCTGTCCGCTGTGGAAGCGTGCTAATTAGACAAGAAATGGGCCCGAGTAATTATGTCAATTCTCGTTAGGTAGCAACCGCAATGAGGAATATTATTTTGTCAGGAAAGTTTTGGGGTATGGGGGCCTCTCTCCCACGTTTTTCCCAAAGTATTTTCCTCATTACGCCAATAACACATCTGCACATGGGACAAGGGAATGTGGCACACTCGGCAAGTCAGAGTCCCCGACAAACTTCAGAGCCCAAATAGATGCACTCATACAGAAATGGAGACTATAGAACGGCAATGGCATGAAGTTATTGCCCTAATTAATGCTTTGTGGCCACGGAGCAAACTGTTGAATCACCATTGGCACATTGTTAGGACTGTGAGAGCCTTTTGTTTCTTCACCTTAATAGGATGTTTTGATCAACGGCTGTTTGGTGACCCAGCTCTTCTTCTTAAATGCCGAGCTCTGGGAAACGGCAATTAGCTAGATTAGAAGAGCCATTTCTGGAGCCTCAAACAAAGACAAAGATGGATCAGACAGAAAGAGCTGAACCGCGGCAGAACCCCATCCCTGACCCAGACTGATACTACCTCAAATATGTTTTTCAATAGTTGTCGGGAATTAATATATCTTTAATAGTAGATAACTCATACATATGACTCATACTCATACTTGTAATCACAGGTGGAAGAATTACTCACTTTACTTAAGTAAACGTAGCAATTCTGCAGTGTACAAATACTCAGGTACAAGTAAAAGTCCTGCATACCTAAGTAGAAGTTAAAATGTATTGGCCAAAAAGAAAGTACTTTAAGCACCCAGGGTAAAAGTATGTGTTACGCAAAATGTCACTTTTAATTACAAGATATTTTTTTAAATATTTTATTAAAATTACTAAATTATTGATGCTGTATTCATCACTTCAATGTTGAACTGTAACAGTGGGGTTCATTTTAATTACTTTATACACTAATGGGTTAGCCTATAATATGTGTCAATTTATATTTTTGTTTTAACAACTTAAATCTAAAAGTAACTAAACATGTAAAATAAATGTGGTGGAGTAAAAAGCAGAACCTTTGCCTACAAAATGTGAGTATATAGGTTAAAGTAGCATAATGTGAAAATACTCAAATGAATTACAAGTATCTTAATGTTTTACTTCAATACATACTTTATTGTACATTAAGCATGTAATAAGAAATGAATGTGGACTCTGTTGGGGTGTTGGATCTCCACGACAGGTGTCCTGTTTCTCCTTCAGGAATCTGGCTCATCCGGATGTTACCTGTGTTTTCTTTCTTTATTGTGTTTCTTATCAGTCAGTGAACAGTCGTTGAACAGTCTGTGAACAGTCGGTGAACAGTCGGTGAACAGTCGTGAACAGTCTGTGAACAGTCGGTGAACAGTCGGTGAACAGTCTGTGAACAGTCTGTGAACAGTCGGTGAACAGTCTGTGAACAGTCTGTGAACAGTCGGTGAACAGTCTGTGAACAGTCGGTGAACAGTCTGTGAACAGTCGGTGAACAGTCTGTGAACAGTCTGTGAACAGTCTGTGAACAGCAGTACAGATGTTTATGTTCACCTCAGTGATAGAGCTTTAGTTTGGTTATTTCTGCATTATGGTTGCCAACATGTGTATTGATGTCAGTGACAGAACCTTTTAGTCTATAACAATATCAGATTTTCATGTCAGGATTACCATGGCCAAAATAGATCACACTAACCACATAATCACAATTTATATAGAAAATGTAAAAAAATAAGAATTAAAAAACGTTCACAAAGCGCATTATATCAAAAACATTTTAAACTAAAAAACGAACTGTTAAATTCCCATATGTTTTCACACAATTTCTAGACACTGAATTAAGATGAATCTTATGATCGTACTATTTATACTTCCTCTCTCTCTCTTGCCTTCTGATCATGTTTTATTTCCTGTAGAGGTTTGTAATGAGATGGAGATGAACCTTGCTGAGGAGCTTTGAAGAAGCTGCAGTTTTGTTCAGAAGCGGTGAGATGTGATGCTGCAAAAACGTGTTTCTATACTGCAACCTGATCCAAGAGAGGTGTGTGTGTGTGTGTGTGTGTGTGTGTGTGTGTGTGTGTGTGTGTGTGTGTGTGTGTGTGTGTGTGTGTGTGTGTGTGTGTGTGTGTGTGTGTGTGTGTGTGTAGTGTGGAAACTTCATTAGCATAGCTGTTGGTATGGCATTGATCTCTTCATTCAACTCTAATGAAATGTCTCTCTAATAGCTTCTCATGAGATGCTGAAGGTAATTTAAGTCGCTTCACTCCTCTCTCTTTCTCCCTCTAGTTTTTATCATCTGGAGAATTGTATTTGTTGTAATGAATTTTTGGAGCACATTTTGGAACATTTTTTTTCTCCATCTGGTACAGATTTCAGTTGACTCTAGCAAAAAAACAAAAACATTATTATTGAAGCAATGTCTGTCTTACATGAAAGATAATATTTTATTATTTTAAATAATGCATTATTTTCACGTTTTGTCCCCCTAAATATATGCTCTGCAGTCTCTTTCCACGTAGGGTGATGCACACAAAGCAACATTGAGACTCATAATTGACTTGACCGGGTGAGGCTGCATCTCTTGATCACATCTCAGATTACAAACCAGCAGTAAATCTGTTGTGGGTTTGACCGTCACTGACAGCCTGACGCATGGCCGCCAAACAGCTACCTCTTTATTTATTCATCACCACATGTCCCATTGATGGAGACTGTATCTGCGCTTCCATCGCAGGCGTCCACTCATCTCCATAAACTCTCCTCTGCGTAATTATCCGTCCAGATGTCCAAAAGTGTGCCGCACATTATCCCTGAACGATTGAAACTCCGCAATAATTGAATAACAGCTGATTAGGGAGGATTAGGTTTTCGGTAACAGGGAGAAAATGAGAGTATTTTTTACTTAATTTCACATTTCAGTGCGTTTGAATTTGATCTGTGCTTTAATAAACGAGTGAAAAGGATGATTTCCCCTGACATACCAACATGTCTTTGCTCACTTTCACTCAGATTATTGCGCCGAAACGTTTTGTAACTTTCAGTTTGCAGCTTTGTGTTTGTTATCAGACCCTCAAAGAGATAAAGGATGAACCTCAGGAGGTAAACAAATCTGTTGTTGTTTGGTGCTCTGGCATTTGCTCCACTATTACTGTTTGTCTCATATTTAATTGCCACCCATGGTGTGTCCTAAATACCCTGAACTGGGATATTGTTTTCTTTATCCTGTGACCCGTCACAGAATAAAACACGCTTAATAACCTATCAACAGATGCGCAGACTGTCGCCAAAGACAAAACGTTTAGTGCACAAACCTAATTAGAATATGCAAATCACCGCGAGGGTTATATGGGACGTTAGGGAGGGAGCTAACGGATCAATCAGTGGGCAGTCTCCCTAATAACAAGCTGAATTGATTAATTAACTGTTAGAGAAATTGGCTAATGTGAGTTTATGATTGTTTATTTTAATTTGACCACTGAAAAAACCGTGACCTGTGTTTTAATTTGCACGTTTCCCTTGTTTTTACAATAGTGCACTTTGGTGTAATCCGATGCTTTAAATGGCTAAAGTATAGGTTTTATTGGCATGTGTGTCATAATAGATTCGTTTAGTGGTATAATTTTGCTGATATTATTAATGAGACTATTCCTTTGTCATCAAAACCATTTCAACTCTGCATTTATCTGCTAAAGTAGGAGCTGTATATTAAGTATGAATTGGCCCATTTTATTTTTGGCTACAGTATTTTTAGTCCATAAATCTGGTTTCTCACTCTCACTTCATTTTTAGCAGTGTTTAAATTAGGACAAACGTGCTGCAAATTAAGCTCCTCGTTTCTCCTCGATTTATCCGGATGATTGGATCTGTTGGACTCCCGGAGCAGATGATCAGAAACACGGAGAGTTACGGTGAAAGTAAAACATTTCGTTTTTTCTTTACTGGTGATTTATTTTCTATCTAATTTTCATAGCCAAACATCACTTTAATGCCCCTTCACCTCCAAAAACAAATCTAAATTTCAGCAAAGAAATATCCCATAGCTCTTAATGTTTTCGATTCGTATTTGATGACTTGATAAATAAATATGACTTTATGATATCATGACTGAAAATGAAATTAAGACAACATGCTTTCCTGAAAAAGGCCTAATGATTCTGCTGTCACAATAGCCTGAAGAGGCAATCTAAGTTTTCGTTTTTTGTTGGACAATCTACCTACATCCTCATCAATATCTTGGCAAAAAGATAAATATGATCGATATTTTGTCCCAATTAAATGGCAGAAGTAGCCTAGTGTCATCTACTTTAATAAACCATGGGGGCTCGTGCAAACTTCAGCTTGGAGTCTCCCCCTCCTGTGATTGGCTGCCGCCTGTTGCCTGCTGGTTAAAAAGCGCAGCAGAGAGGAGGGCAGGGAGATAAAGAAGCAGCATCACCGGGCTGATTGCGTCTGGGACTCTTTTTTGTTTTGGAGGGAGAGGAAAAGCAAAATAGTCAACACCATGACAGGGAAGGAGGGAGTTGTTCTCTCTGACACTGAGAATAAACAGAAACCAGCATCACACACCAGCGTGAACCACGGGCTTTCCCATCATCCGCATCCAGGCTGGAAGATGGCTCCCACGGTGCACAGGCGCACGGGCTTCGGGATCCAGGAGCTGCTCGGCCTCACCAAGGATCCTCCGGCGGCGCCCCGGAGGCCGCTGGAGGCTCTGCCGCACACTACGCACGTCCTGGCCGCCAGGTCGGCCCTCGGACACGGGGGTCTCGGGGGTTTCGGGGTTGGCATGGGTTTGCTCGGACCAGAGGGAATACACTCGTTTTACAGCCAACCTGCTTTCCTGGAGGTGCTGGCAGAGGCGCAGCACGTGCACCTGCAGCCGCTGCACCGCGCGCCGCGCATGGACACACAGATGGACGCGCAGCACTCCGCCAGCTCGGGTGAGTCCTGAATATACACACTGAGGCCCGGTCACTCTGGGACATAATGTGGGTTCTGGTGGAGGTGTTAACATACCATATTATTCATCATGTCTTCATTGATAACAGTCTAAAATAAGGGGATAGCAGACTTTTCTTGCAAATAAAAATGGAAAGCATCTGCGCAATGTGATCGAGTGATAACGACTGCTGAGACTGAAAGTTAATTTCACCAGGGATAACAACTAATCTTTTTCTTTTTAAATGCATCGAAACGTTTGTTTTCAAAATAGGGTCATTTCTAAAATAGTTTTTTCATACTAATTGTAGTCAATGTTTAGGGAGAATACGCGACGGAGAACCAATAATGGAAATAATTTAAAGCAGGAAAGCTGACTTTTATTTTTAAATAACCATTTATAAATTAAATGTATAGTTTATTATTTTTATTATTATTATTGTTTGCCGTATTTTGAGTTGCTCTCTGATGTGTTTCCTCGCAGATTCCGATGACATGAGTCTCTCCTCCGGTGATCAGAAGTTCTCCAAATCATCCATGAGTCAGAGCAAGAAACGGAAGAAAAGACGACACAGGTAAAACACAACGAAAATGAAAACAAAATAATATAACGATGTCTATATATGTATTTATTTGTGTGACTTGTGATGTTAAATCTAGCCTTTTATTTAGGGAAATCATTTGACTATTTTCTTATGGTGTCACATTTAAGACCACCAACATACAAAACACACGAGGCCTATTTAAATCCAAGTGTGTGTGATTTTGATATGCTGTTAGCCTATTTAAAAAAAATGGCATTAGCCTATTTTAAATATGGTATTAGCCTGAAATGCATATAGAAATAACACAATCGTATTGTTGCCAGTTATTTCGTTAAAGATAATAATGAAAAGGCCTTTATAAAGGGGGAAGAAAATGAAATTAATTTTTTTTTCTTACATGCATTTTGTAAACAAAGAAGAACGACTTGTTATTGTCATTATTGTTTCTGACGTCTACATTTCTACTTCTACTTGTATTCCAAAAAAAAAACTTTTTATAAGTTGCCATCTTCATTTCATTTTAAATTTCAGTGCAAGGGTATTGTTTCGTTTTTATTTTTACATTTGGGCTGTTGACTGATATTTTTAAATGTAGCCTTCAAAATTGAAGTAAGAAGCCACAGAGAAATCCAAATTACAAATGGATTAAACAATAATATATCCTTTTTTTGTTTTGCCTGCAGAACCATTTTCACCTCCTATCAGCTGGAGGAGCTGGAGAAAGCTTTTAATGAAGCCCACTATCCAGATGTGTACGCCCGAGAAATGCTCTCCATGAAGACCGAGCTACCAGAGGACAGAATACAGGTGTGTAATAGCATCTGGGCAGTTTGCAGACATGAGATCAAATGTACTTTATTAATCCCAATTTGGGATTTTTTTTATGGTTGCAGCAGCATAAAACAAAACAAGACATTGCACATAACAAATTAAATACAATTCTAAAATATAAAATCTCAAATAGAAATAAACCAGCAAGTAAAAAGAATATACCATAATGACCAAATATATATAAATAGGACATGCATGCTTTTGAAACTTACATTTCACATTCTAAATATGCTTTCATTGATATAAAAGAGAAGTAGTAAGGGAGAGAGAAAAAAGGTTAAATAAAAAGTGTATTTAGTCAAATCATTCAGATATTTCCTGCAATAGTAAATCATTAAAACTCTCAAGGCTAAAATGAATGCTGTGTTAGTGTGAATGCTGAATTCAGGTTAAAAAATGATGAAGAAACAGATCTTCAGGTAGAGCTGTCCATCATCATCCTCACGCCGCCTTCTGCTTTCACATTAGCAGCCAATTCACCCTCTCAGTGTAATTAGTTAATTGAAGAGAACTTATCACCTCTCTCCCTGTGAGAGACGGGCCCTGAGATGAAATGATAACTACATAGAAATTAATTAGCAGGGGTCAGCATCTGAGCAGAGGGCCCTGCCTCGCTGCTATGAGCATTTTAATTTCCCGTGATATTTGAGCGCCTGTCTCCCATCGATCGGCCCTGGAAATTAACTTATTTTTCAATCAGCCTCTTCGCCCCCGGGGTCACCTCTCTCAGGAAGCACTTCACACACACACACAGAGTGAGGACACACACACACACACACACACACAC
>NW_011351194.1:220996-237155 GCF_000735185.1 Notothenia coriiceps | reverse complement strand
ACACACAACACACACACAACACACACATCACACACCGCGCGAGCACACACACACACACACACACACACACACACACACACACACACACACACACACACACACACACACACACACACACACACACTGCCGTGCACACTCAAACTGTTGCTGTCAGAAAGCATGATTGCTCATCTGAGGCCCATCTTTTTATGAGATGGAGGTTATCATCAGATCTACCTGAATAGCTTTCCAGGCTCGGCTTTGATCGTTTTTAATTCCAGGGCTGTGAAACGCACACACACGCGAACACACACGCGAACACACACGCGAACACACACACGCGCACACACACGCACACACCCAGCACAAACCATTCCCTACAATCTCATCCTCGCCCATTTTAGGATGCTCATTTCTTTCCTGTTGTCCTCATCCATATTCACAAGCTGACTGAGGCTG
This sequence comes from Notothenia coriiceps, assembly GCF_000735185.1. Classification (NCBI taxonomy): domain Eukaryota; kingdom Metazoa; phylum Chordata; class Actinopteri; order Perciformes; family Nototheniidae; genus Notothenia; species Notothenia coriiceps. The sequence continues at coordinate 236,717 of NW_011351194.1, read as the reverse complement.
TTGGAGGCCCGGCTTGGTGGAAATCAATTTAGGCAGTAGAGGAGACAGGAGGAGAATAATGCACAGGCATGCACACAAACAACTGACAAAAGACATGTTGTTTATAATGTATGAAACAATGAAGTATTTATCTCTAAATATCAGGGCTTTTGTAAAAAATACAGGTTATTACCAGAAAATCTGAGTAAAGGCCAATGGGAATCTCAAAACCAGTGTACTTCATTAAAACCCTTTTCATAAATCATCCAGCAGATGTCCTTGTTCCATTGATATTTATTTCCTTGTCCAGACGGTAAAATCTTCCTTCTTTGAGACAGCAGTGACTTTGTTTTGTTACAGCTTCAAGGAAGAATTAAGAACGCTTTTACAAAGAGATTACAAAAGGAAAAGGGGATGTTTCCTTGGGATTTAAAAAAAAGTTAAATCCTAATTATAGATATAGATAGATGTCAGGTTTTAGGATGCATCCAAAAAAAGGCAACATTTTGCTTTGAATAATAATTTCTCTGATTTAGCTCTGTATTTAAAAAATACAATTCATTGTTAATAAATCAGCTCTTTTTCTCTCTTTTTAATAAAATCCAGAGGCTATAAATATGTAAATATTGAAATGTTTATAATACTACCTTTCTAACCTTAGCAAAGACAAATATTTTGGACAAGAAACAAGGAATGTTATTCATTGAGCTTGATCAATATATCTCCCATACTTACTTGTAAGCTGGAGGTTTTCTTTCTGGTACAAACACACTGTAAACTCTAAAGATTTAAGGAGAGAAACTCTCCCTTTAGTGGTTGAATGTGAAAACAGCCTTCTAGTGTCACACTCTGCACATACATCATCCTGCAGAGTGTAGCTCAAATGGAGAGATTATTGAGTGGAAGGCTGTTTATGTTTTGGTTGTAGCCTGAATGATAAATGTTGGGTATATATATTAATGTCCCATACTGCAGAGAACAAGCATTACAGTGATCAACTGAACTCATCCTTTCTCTGCCCTTCATTTCTCCAGGTGTGGTTTCAGAACCGCAGGGCCAAGTGGAGGAAAAGGGAGAAGTGTTGGGGTCGCAGCAGCGTGATGGCGGAGTACGGCCTGTACGGAGCCATGGTGCGTCACTCCATCCCCCTCCCCGAGTCCATCCTCAAGTCCGCCAAGGAGGGCGTCACAGACTCCTACGCCCCGTGGTTATTAGGTAAATATGAGTTTGTAACATGTTCACTGGGAGAATTTCAGATAGCCATTGGCCTTTTATCAGTAATAAAACCACAGGTATAATACTAGGTCTACTAATATCATATCATATAATATAACCTCCACAAAGATTGCCAAAATAATCATATTCCCATATAAATACTTTGTATATGGTCTCATCATTCTCATATAGTAACAGCCCTGCGTACAAGTATCTAAAGATTGAAGGTACTGAGCTTTAATTGAATAAATATTGAATTAACGTTAGATTTTGTCTTGTGTATTACACGGATTGAAGAAGTTACCTCAGTGTCCTCAGTCTGTCTGATGCAGATATACGTTTTTGTTCATTTTTTTAAAACACACTTACTATTTGCCCTTTTTTTTTTCAATGATGAAAGCGTGTTCCCTGGAGAAATCTGCTCTTGTTGACATGAACATCATTTTTCTATATTAGTCTGTCTCGTGGTGTTTGATGCAGGGCTTATGATTGGTTCTAACAGGAAGTGGGAGCTGAGCCCGGCTCATGTTAGGAGCCAATAAAAGTGTCAGCATGTCAATAAAGGGTCGATACAGTGATAATCCCACTTAATCAGGACAGATTAGACCAAATGTCCCCGCTCCCCTCGTGTCAATTGATTGGTTTGAATCAATTAGCTGCCTCTAATTGAATAAGAGGTTCTATTCACTGATCTATCCTCTTTCTCTTTCACACTTTATTCCAATGTCAAACACCTCAGTACACAATCAACCAAAAGCATCAGGACATTTAAACGTCACAAGGAAACACTCTAACTGAACTGAATGTCTTTTCCCTTCAGGAATGCACAAGAAGTCAGTTGATATCCCACACACCTCTCCTGGAAATCCCTGCAGCCTGACACCACCCCCACCAACTCAGGAGAAACCAATGGACAAAGTGATGGAGGAAGAGGCGGAGAAAAGGATGAAAGACACAACTAACACACCTATTTCTAAAGAGTTACTGAGGGAGAACAGTATCGCTGCGCTGCGAGCGAAGGCGCAGGAGCACAGCGCCAAGGTGCTCGGGACAGTTTCAGAAAGAAAAAATGTCACGCACAAAGAACAAGCTGAGGACAATGTGACGAAGCAGGAGACGGCAGAGGTGGAGAAGTGTGACTGAAATAAGATGCAAGAAAACAGACCGACGGTGAAAATACCTGCAGAGCGGAGATTGCACTTCAGAGGCAGAAGTCTTGTTGTATTGGTTGAGTCTGACCTTGATGCATGTTGAGTCGCTGATAACGGTTGATAAGACCTGCAGATCAAACATCATAACCATAGATAAATAAATCAAAATGTATTTCCTTTCTTGATCTTATCAGGTTGCTAAAGGTTATTTAGCTACAACAACTGTGGTTTCCTAAGTCAGCCAATTACATTATTACAGCTCTAAGAAATATTCGAGCTATGACATGTTTCTTTAACATTTACTGCAAATCTTCTGCTATGGAGCCACGTTAAAAAAAAAAATATTTATTTTCTTTAAAATAGATCATTAACCTTACAGTTCTGTGACATGGCAGCTACTTTTATGCAACAGTGTGGTTCTTTCAACAAGCATCTGAAGCAGGAAATTGACTAACTGCTCAAAAGGTGCTGAAAAGAAGATGATTGCGACTTCTGACCTCCCTGGAATTTCAGCTGGGTGACTGAAAATCAGTCCTGTGAAAAGATTACAAGATTAAATCTTTCGTGTTACAACTCTTGTGATGTACATACTGCAAATATTGTCCAATAGTACTGTTATCTACACTTAACAATAATGATCTGTGTCTGTATAAATGTAACTGTAGCCTGAATAAAATGTACTGATATTTAAAGCCCCTCTGCTCAGAAATGGGTTTTGATTTGATTTGTCTTCTCCTTGGTGTTTGAGATTTACTGTGTTTGAGCTTTTTAGTGTACTGCACATCACCCTGATTTATGTGTACTAAGCACACAGGCATCTTGTTAAAGTTATCTTATTGTAGCCAGTGCTAAGATAAGATAACTTTAACAAGATGCCTGTGTGCTTAGTACCAGGTTGTTATCATAGCAGCAATGGGTCTTGCTAGTTCTTTCGCTTCCCGTCTGATGAAAGGACCAGGAGTGGCTGGATCAAGTTAGCTACCTAGCTAGCACGTTAGTTAGCATTACAGCCTTGTCATTTTTATTAGCCTTAATATGAAATAATATTAAGTAACCCAAAATGTTAAACAGTAAGAGTATTAATATTATATTAACATTTCGTGAACCCTTTGAAGAGTACTGTCACCGGTGTGATCATTCTATAATACACAATTTAAGCCCGGGGGAGAAATGGTAACGCTAGCATCGGCGATCGCCGATCTTTTCTACTTCATTCTATCTGCACAAATGGTTGACATTAAACATTAAAGAGACCAGGCAGTTCAGAGAGAATCAAAGGAAGGCAGGCAGGCAGCTTGGCATGACATTCTTCTGGACGTGTTTCATTGTGGTGATAGTGAGGGTAGTCAATCGTTTTGATGACAAGACATTAGTGACGGCCATGTTGGTGACGTGTGTTTTTGTGCGAGACCAGAGATGCAGTTCATTGAGCGTTTCACACACAAACATGTGTTACTTCACAGTTTTACGACACATTATTTATTTTTTTGACTTGCAAAATTATCTTTTAAATTGACAAACATCTTATGTTAATTCGTGGCACAATTCAAACGGGATCGAAAGATAATCTTTCTCTCTTCATTTTCGAAATAAGGTCCCATGGAGGTCCACCGGAAGGGGAGGGACTAATCGCCACTCCATGATATCTGAATCTTGGAAACCAATCTTGTGTCCAGTAGTCAAACTTCAGAAATGTTTATTCACCATTGGATATTTTCATATTCATGAGTTCTACATTTAGGGCAAGCTGTGAGCTTATACGTCAGCCGTATTGCATCATTATGCATCATTGTGCATAATGCATTATGCATTATGCATCATGAACATATCTGGAACAAACCCCTGAACAAAAACCACCATGTTTTCCTTTCTTTTACAACTGATTATGAAACTTGGCTGCAGCTCAAGGAGCAAAAAGTGTCGACACATTGGGTTTTTGTACCGCCCTTTAACGCATCACTCGTCCTGCCCTTCCTCCACGGAGTTTATCAAGTTTTCCCTCAGTAAAGTTGAGCAGAGTAACTTCCAAAACCGCGTAAAAACCATAGGTAAAAACGAACGCAGATTCTTTGCAAACATAGCCGCAGTTTGCACAGGATACGTTCACTGTCAGTATGTGGCTCCCCTGTGGGTGCACTTCAAAGACCATCGTTACTTCCTATGCTCGTCGGGTCTTTAAGTCGTATTTCCGTGTTTTTGGTCGATGGAAATGTAATGTAGCGGCGTTAATGCCGGAGGCTGTTGGGTTTGAAGGTGTGAAGGACTGCTCGTCCCTGCAGGAGTTTTCCGTTTCCAACAGCGCGAGCTTCTGGGCCGCGGCCGCGCGCCACAGGCTGAGCTGGATCAAACCCTTCCACACCGTGCAGGACTGCGACCTGAGCCTGGGGAGGATCAAGTGGTTTGAGGGAGGACAGCTCAATGTGTCTGGTAATATAATCACTTTTAAATAGAATATTACTTATAATTAGACTCATAGAAATAGATTTGATCGTTAGAATGAACTGATCGATGCAGCGAAGGCTTAATCGGAGGCAGCTACATGCCAACAGTGGTGTAATGGAACTAAGTACTGTACTTAAAACATACTTCTACTTTACTTGACATTAAGCTACTTCAAACTTTGAATTCACGATATTGTGTAGGCAAATGTTCAACTTTTTACTCCACTACATTCATAGTTACTTTGAAGATTTAGGTTATTAATACAAAATATAAATCAAGTCAACACACATTATATATAACCTATAGTATATTATTATAGCTTAAGCTCGAACCCAGTAGTGCTTTAAGTAACTCAAATAAACCCTACCTTTACCAAGTGCAACATTGAAGTGATGAACACATTAATGCCCCAATGATTTGAATACATTTAATATAATAATACAAAAATCTGGGGCTTAAAATGGCTATTTTAAAAAACGCATCCTTTTGGTACTTAAAATATTCTTTCATGCTTATACCTTTTTACTTTCACCAGAGTAAAATGTTTTGAGTGACAATATTTTGACTTGTAAGTGAATACTTTTACACTGTAGTATTGCTACTTTTACTTGAGTCATTAATCTGAGTACTTCTTCCACCTCTGCTTGCCTAACCTCTCAATGAAACATGAGACAGCGAAGGCATCATTATGCAACCAGTTTTGATCAGCACATATAATTAAAGCACTCCTTGAACGCAGCACGATGACTTGGCAGATGAAGTTACATTTACTATCTGTTTGTCTCTGGTTTGTGAATGGCGCCTACAGTGAACTGCTTGGACCGACATGTGCACACCTGTCCTGAGAGGGTGGCCCTGATCTGGGAAAGAGATGAACCGGGGTCAGAGATCAAGGTCACCTACAGGTCAGCAGCTTGGATTTAATACATATGTGTGTTGTTCGTGCTCCTTTTGTTCATGTGGGTTAGTACTTCATTTATAATCTCTTTACAGGCAGCTCCTGGAGATGACATGTCGCCTAGGAAACCTGTTGAGACGGCATGGCGTGAAGAAGGGGGATTGCGTCACCATCTACATGCCCCCCTGCCCTCTGGCTGTGGCGTCCATGTTGGCCTGTGCCCGTATCGGTGCGGCTCACAACGTGGTGTTTGCCGGGTTCAGCGCTGAAGCCCTCGCAGAGCGAATCAGAGACGGTGAGAAGATGTCCCACTTTAGAGCTGAACTTATCCATTCTTTAACAATGGACCAATAGACTGTGTTACGTCAGAGAACAATGACTTTTTATTCACAAGCATTTCAGAGTCTTTCAGCTCCTTGTTTTGGCTTTAAAGGCCGGAACCTCACTGGAAGGGTCTCACTGCTCTCATTAACCCTGTTTTCAAAAAATGTAATAAACCCACTGTAAACATTACATGCACAGCACCAACAACAGACAGTCATAGTTTACACAACATTCAAAGTCAGGCCTCCTTTCTCAACAAGGTTACAGTGTTCGCAAACATGTTTTTTCCCTCAAAATGAAACAAATACTGGAAAATATGAGGAAATACAGGCAGAAGGTCACAAGGTCTCTACAGATACAGACACTTATTGCATCATAAGTCATGATTGAGAGGGATTGTGTTGTATGAATAATCATAGCCTTTTAAGGACTATATCTTGTGAGAACTTAGCAGCTCAATAGACAGTCGTCAAAAATACAGTTTGTTAAATTAGATAGTATTACCTCTATTTCCTAAGCTACATCAGTTTCATCACTGAAGAGAAAACGGGTTCAAGGCCCTCTACTGTACGCTTGATCTGGGATTTAACTCTATTTAATTTGAGGATTGACTGGTGCACTAAAGAGTGCTTTATGCTTTTTACCTAGCAATAAACAACTGACAATGGCAGTACATTGAATTGAATATGTTCCACATGTTTTCAGCCCAGTCCAGCACGGTGATCACGGTGAACCAGGGTGTGAGAGCGGGGAAGGTGACGGAGCTGAAGAGGACGGTGGACGCGGCCGTGAAGGACTGCCCCTCTGTACAGCAGGTGTTGGTTGCCATGAGAACAGAGAATCCGGTCACCATGACAGCCAAGGACATGGACATGGAGGAGGTGAGAGAGCAAAAAGCCAATCGGGAGCTGATTGAGATATTAATGCCAACACTGTGTCACTTTCTCCTGAATTCAGAAGAAGAGAAAGAAATGTAGACTTTAGGAATAAAACTTCACTACAGCTGATTTGGACTTTGGTTGTTCTGTCAGGTAATTGTTTAAACACTGATCCTAATACTTATATGAATGTTAGACTGTTCCCCTCTTGCATCCTACAAATTAAGATTGCATTTAATTGCACCATGTTTTAAACAGGGCTGGAATGATTAACGAGTGTATTGCATATCAACCTGGAAAAGCTGCTGCGGAAAAAAACAGATTTGAAAAAATACAGGAATATTCTCTTTGAAGAATCACACAAATTTGCTATTTTTTTATTATACTATTATTATTTTTGATATTAATACATTTATTTGTTTATTTATTCATGCATTTTTGGGTATTTATGATAATCAATTAGATTTAGTGTTTGTTTTTCAAAAAAAAGGATTCTCCCTATTGTGTGTGTGTGTTGTATCTGTTGTTCAATACAAATATTTGTTTCTTAACAAAACCTAAAAAATAATAATAGAAGTGTCTTTTTAAGAGTTTTAGGCATATTCTGATAATCATTGGGATAATATCGAGAATCCCAATGATTTTGACCAGGATAACCATGACTTGAAATATTTAAATCGTCCAATGCAGAGTTATAACAAAATAATCTATGTATTCTATTGCTCTACTACTCTTCTGTGTTTGATAGGAATGACAAAGACGAAATCCTCTTAAGTCATTGTGTCCTGCAGGAGATGCTGAAGGAGGACGTGGTGTGTGAGCCGGAGGCCATGGACAGTGAGGACGTTCTGTTCCTGCTCTACACATCGGGCAGCACGGGGAAGCCCAAAGGAGTCGTCCACACTCAGGCTGGATACCTGCTGTACGCTGCCCTCACACACAGGGTAAACAACAAACAACAACATCCCCTGCACTGTATGCAGAGTGGGAAGCATTTCATGACCTCGGCCTTGGACAGCCAAAATATGACATAATATTCATTGTTTGACCATTTGTTTGGTAGCGAGTGCCATTTTTCTCGGAATATCTCGATCAACGTTGTAAAAAAAGATTAGAACAAAGTAAAAAAGTGGATACCTTCTGTTGGTGTTGCTACAGTGTTTAATGTGAATGCGGCAAATATGGGAACTGGTTTTCTTTTTTTAAATTATAATTATTTAACAGGTTTTATTTATTTTCAAAACCTTTATTTAACCAGGTGAATCCCATTGAGATCATCGATCTCTTTCTCAAGGGAGACCTGCTGCATCATATGTGATGCATTCTACGTTATCTTATTCTTTCTATTATTAAGTGTGATTTATTGATCTATTTTCCATCACTTTTGCACTCTAATATTCATTCAATGTATATTTGTCTTTTTGAGAAGCACTTTTTTCTCCATTTCTTGAATGAAAGATGTGTTTCAAATGAAGTTATTCTAGTTTAAGCATTATTTATTTATGTTAAGTTGTTAATGTAAATGTTCAAGATATAGTCACACCTCTTCAGCTTGCTGTTTAGGGTTTTTCAGAGGGGAAATGGAAACAAAACACAGTATCTTTTTCTCTTTTTATCCGATCATTCCATCAGTGTTCCCTCTCATCACCAGTATGTCTTCAGCTACGAGGACGGAGATGTGTTCGGCTGTGTGGCGGACATCGGTTGGATAACAGGACACAGCTACAGTGTGTACGGGCCGCTGGCTAACGGGGGAACCACGGTCCTGTTTGAAAGCACTCCCATTTACCCTGACCCTGGTATGAAAATCAGCAAACAACTGAATATGTCAGACTGGTTGTCTAATTCATAATAAAAGGAAAACTCATCTTAAAATAACAAAAAATATAGTTGTAAAATTCGACATGTTTACCATTTGAATTAGCTTTAATGGTGTCGTTATAATGAGCCTTTTATGATAATAGTAATATAAATGTCTGTGTAAAGGGTGTTCACCGACATTTTTAATATTCCTGTCCTTTCTTCAGAGCGCTGCAATCTCATGTGTCTTTGTCTATGAATAACTGCTTACAGTTGGATTTGAACTCTGCTTATCACCCACACTACAATTAGAACTTACACATGTCACTACATGTGTGTCACCTTGTTATTGTCAAGGAGAAACTACAACAGGAATAAATAGTCTTCAGTTCTCAGGCCTCTGCTTTATCTGAGAATGCAATATCTTCTCAACATATTATATAATATGTCTTTGGACCATGATAACTTACACTTTTTTCTATAGGAAGGTACTGGGAGATGGTTCAGAGACTTAAGATAAACCAGTTTTACGGAGCTCCCACAGCAATCCGCCTGCTGCTGAAGTACGGAGACCAGTGGGTGCAGAAATATGACCGCTCGACCCTCAAAACCCTCGGCTCTGGTATGCCAAACATGACGCTTGGAAATACTATCATGTACACAAGAGCTGGGCATTAAAGGAACATAACACAAACACACATTCCAAGTTACCATACAGTTCCTGTCCTTTAAGCACACGTGTTACGTACTGTAAGGATATTGAAAGTCAAGCCTATGCTGGTATGTGAGCATGCCATAGCAAAGCCCAGCATGCCAGGAGATCTCACTCTCTCTCTCTCTCTCTCTCTCTCTCACACACACACACACACACACACACACACACACACACACACACACACACACACACACACACACACACACACACACACACACACACACACACACACACACACCTGTTCATTTGAGTCATGAAGCTTACAGCTAAATCACAAACGATAATATATTGTAATATATAATGATGGATGTTGTCCCTGGCTGTCTGCAGTGGGAGAACCCATCAACACTGAAGCGTGGGAGTGGTACCACCGAGTGGTGGGGGACGGACGCTGCCCTGTGGTGGACACCTGGTGGCAAACAGGTAACAGGAATACCCTCAATTGTGGGATCTATCAGATTTTTGCTGACACTTTTTGGTCGACACAAATGTTGTTGTTCTCGGTCTCTGTTTTTATACAGCTATTTTGCTTTCTTAACATCGTCTTCTTTCCGCATTGTGCAAAGAAAACTTCTAATATACACATTTAGTGTTTATTTTACTAACTTTATATATTTGTGTCTGCAGTTTACTCCAAAATGCATCAATTAATTAAATAATGCCTCATATTGTTTTACAGTATTTCCCTTTAGTTTCCCTTCTAACCAGAAAAGTGTTCCATCAATTTAAATTAATCAAATGTATTCTGTTGACATTGAGCTTGGTTTTGTCTCATGCTCTGAGTCTCACAGTAGCATTGCATTGCTTGTCGGGGGGGTTAGGTTCACAAATTCTTCCTCAAACAAAGCCACGTATGCAGGCCCTAAAATGGACCTTCAGCCACTCTTAAAGGGGAGAGCTATGACTCTCCAACTGCTTATATATACACATTGCTACAGCATGTGGGTGTGTATAGAGTACACGCACGCACGCACGCACACACGCACGCACACGCACACACACACACACACACACACACACACACACACACACACACACACACACACACACACACACACACACACACACACACACACACACACACACACACAAGAGGAAAAGAGTTCCCACTTCCCTCTGGACTCCTGATTTAAACCAGATGTTTTACTCTTATAATAGAAGATGTGATTTTGGTAACAAAGGCATGAACTACATTCAACTTGTGGAGAAGTGCATCGGGAATAAATTGAACTTTGGATCAACTCTGACCAAAGGAATGCAGATTTATGGGTGCAATAAAAACCAAACAACAAAATGAAAAACGGTTGCCTGGAGTGACTCAGATTACTCTATCTACTTCCCACTATCAGACTCCTCTATAATGCAGATTGTGCTCCTCCCAGAACGGTGTCAAATGTAAAAACGGTCTTCAACTTCCCTCCATATTGAACATAGAGATATAGGAAAGATAATATATATGAGTTGTCAAAGTAATAATATATTTATTTTTGATATTTGATGCCCTCTTTAATAAGATACTAAATTGAAAAATTGAAATATAAATATTTTTTAAATTATATTGCTCACGACGACACAGTGAAATAAATTATACACTGTATATTTTACTGACTAAATTGTGTCAGAATACATTACAGTGAAAGTATATGTACAGTAATTGCATTTTGTGAGACTCAACAAACTTGTCCTCCATGTTTAGATAACCACGGATGTCACTGCAAAAATAACAACTATTCCCTTACTAAAGCAGCTTAGGGTGGGAACTAACGACAACTTGTTTGAAATCAGCTGATTTTGCTAATAAATTCAATTTTGCGGATAAACAAACGACCCGACTGACACTGGGTTTTATCCTGAGTCCCCTAAATTAGATTGAGTAATGACCAAATGGAGCAAAGCTGCGGTAATTACCATACACATGTCAAAAATCTATAATTAATGGATGATAATTAAACATTAGAACATCATGAGCTTGAGAATTACAGACACAGATATGACCCAAATACCCTACTTCAGTAAAAAGGATTATATTATTTTCCCGCACCAGTTTTTCCAATCAGGACTAAGTGGCATTATTCATAAATGCCATTTGGTTGATCTGGGAGCAAGTAGCCTGTTAAGAGAGAACATTTGATTTTGATCTGCTGTTGGCATATATACTCCATGTTGGTTCACACAGGACTACAGAGGTGAGAGTATGGAGGAGGATGAGAAGTGGCTACATAGTGTAGTATTTTGAAAATATGAGAAAAAAACGACATATCGCATGTCGAATATATGCAAAAAACGACACAAAAAGTTGATAGCCTGTAACATATTTTTACAGGAATTTATAAGTAACAATTGATCTTAATATAATCTGTTCATTAAGGATAGTAGCAGGTGTTTTCAGATCTAAAGGAAGAAGCACCTAACTTCTTACCACGCCCTATACAACTTCATCTGAGGAGCATAACCTAGTAAACAAATACCAATAAATAAATCCTTTGAAGATTTTCAACCCGCTCAGTTGTATCACAGTGTGGGTACTGTTCCCATCAACATCACAGGCAGAAAGGGGGCCTCCTTTAGCTCACACTGCACTGACACAGAGCCGGTTGAAATAGGCGAGCAAAATGTGTTGCTATGGCGCCCTGCAACTAACAGGCTCTCAGTCCTTTGAAGCCAAACTTGTGGACTTGTGATCAGTTCCTGCAGAGAACAGCAAATAGAAAGTTAAAGGATAGTCATATATTAGCAAGCCATGCAAAGTAATAGTATACTATGTCCCTAAAATGCCATAAAAAAGTGAAAGAAGTCAGTATAGTTTCTGATTAAAGATAAGTCATACTGTAGTATGTTGTAAAAGACTAAAAGGTCATAGTACTGTAAAGAAAAAGCCCAATCATGTCATTTTATAGTAGGGTATATAAAATAACTTGCAGTAAAAGGAATTAAGCTAAACAAGTAATCATTAAAATCATAGTTGTGTACAATTTCCACAGTTGATTTGAACAGGATGTTAGCTGCTAATGCTACTGTGGGATCATCTGTTGTGTCCTACTTTATAACGGATCCCCTCTGCTGTATCCGGCACTGTTGCAACCAACACCACCAGGCGGATTATTGGGGCCCCTGAGGTTTAGGCAGACCTAATTTAATTTACTTAGTATGGCTGTAACTCCAAAATATAAATCTGTAGCAATGAGACAGGTTTATGCCAGATTTACAGACTGTTAGTTGGCTCTGTCATCTATACTTTCCTTCTGTCACTTTTTTATTTTTACACTCTGTATTGGCGCATCTGCAGTGCTATACAAGATGTAGTTGATACAATTCAGATTGTATGTATGTGTTTCCAAACAGATTAGTCTTAATATATACCCTTGATATACCCATTCTTCTGGATAGCTTTTTAATTGATTCGTTGATCATATTGAATAAATATTATAATAATTACACATATAGTAATTGACAGCTGGTTTCTAATCTGCCCTGTTTTGCTCTGTGTTCTCAGAGACAGGTGGCATCTGCATCACCCCACGGCCTTCGGACCCAGGCGCAGAGATTGTCCCAGGAATGGCTATGAGACCTTTCTTCGGCATTAAGCCCGTGCTCATGGACACCGAGGTGTGTGTGTGTGTGGGGGGGGGCATGTTGTCCCTGAAAATGTTTTATGGCTGGGAACGGCCTGAGCGAGGGTCAGATTAGGATTATAAAATACTCACCAGCTGTGTCACTTTTGATACTCGCCCTGCTCCCACCCGTCAGGCCCAATCTGTTTGTGCCAAACTCCCTATTAAAAAATCTGTCATTGTATTTTGTGCGGCTATTGCGGTTGCTTTTGAAACGCACAGATTGTGCAGACAGTTGGAGTGTGCTGAGCTCATCATGCTTCCTCTCAAGCAGAAACACACAGCATTTGGAAAGTGGTTTCACAGGCCTCACTGTGGCATTCTTCTTGTGCCTGTTTTCCTAATTTAAGAGGAAGATTCTGTAGGTGTTGTTTCATTCTTGTTTAGTTTGTACCTCAATCACATCTCCCTCACCATGACATGAATTGAATATATTTTTTGCACTCACAAAAATGATTTTCTGTATATTAGACATTTACTGTTTGTGTAAACGTTGATCACCTTTTACCCAATCCGGTACCACTTTACAATAAGACTACCCTTATAAAGGAGTCATAAAGGGTTTATAATTAAGTTATTAATTAGGTTGTAAACACTTTAAGAACCATTTATAAACCAGTTCTAACATAGGGCAATATTGGCAAGATGACTAAGCCTTATATTGGCTACCTAGCTTACTTCGTCTTCTTCATCAGCCAGCATCCTTGGTATCTGTTGTTCACGGAGTTGATTCCCCCCTTCCATCTTGATGTTTCTTGGCATCTCTTATGACCATTTATTTACGAGTCACCAACATTTATAGTTGCCAAAAGGGAGCCTTGTTGTAAAGTGTAAAACACATTCCCATTTATGGGATAGTGGTGGTCTAATGGATAGAGGTGGTCTGGATAGTGAGGTGGGCTGAAGATCGGAAGGTTGTGAGTTCAAATCCCGCCAAGATATCACCACCACTAGTGTGCCCTTGCATGTAAGGCTTAGCCCTTAGTTACTCCAGGAGAATGGTCCCTGAATTGGTCCAATGTAAATCGCTTTGGATAAAAGCGTCAGCTAAATGAAATGTAATGTAATTTATTCATGAGTTACTACCATTTCTAATAAGGCTTAGCAGTACAGATAAATGTGGGCTCACTATTTGGCAAGCAACCGGTCACAGTTGCCCTGTTTATCTCATGTCTTATAAAAGCTTATTAAGGATTTATAAAGTGTTCACAACCTGATTAATAAATTAATTACAAACTATTCGTAAACCCTTTATAAGGATAGTCTTATTGTAAAGTGGTACCATAATTCTCCTCAGGGAAAAGTGGTGACCTCAAACCCTGCATCAGGAGCTCTGTGTTTAGCTCAGCCTTGGCCTGGTATGGCCCGCACCATTCACAACAACCACCAGAGATTTATTGAGACCTACTGTCAGCCTCATCCTGGTAAACCGTGTTACTCAATTCTTACGATTTTAGTTTTTGGTAAAGAACAAAACTCAGTCTCTAAATCTATAACTCTTTGTGCCAATAGGTTATTTCTTTACTGGAGATGGCGCCTATCGCTCTAAGGAGGGGTATTACCAGATCACTGGACGCCTTGATGATGTCATCAATGTGAGCGGTCACAGGATTGGGACAGCAGAGATAGAGGACGTGGTGGTAGGTCAAAACAATGATAAACATGTGTGTCTGTTCTTCCCCAACATACAGCTAAAACTATGTTTTTAGTGGGCTGAAATAAAGAACAAAGTTCTCTAAATGGCCAATATGTCCATAGTTGTTTATAAAAGCAATAAAGGAGTAAATAAAGTTATTTCTTAAAATGTTTTTAGCAGCGATTTGTACAAACTATTTTCTTTCTTTGATCCCTGAAACAGAATCAATGCTCTGCAGTGGCCGAGTCTGCTGTCATCGGATACTCGCATGACATCAAAGGACAAGGTGGGCAGAAAATATATTTTGAGTCAAAAAATGTCTTCCCAACATTATATTAAAAAAGAATACTCAATGTTAACTTATAATGTCCACCATAGTAAGGATTTGTCTCTTTGTTGTCAGGTGTGTATGCCTTTGTGGTGCTAAAAAAGGACGTGGACGATAAGGAAGCAGATCTGTCTCAGCAGCTAAACAACATGGTGTCGAAAAAGATCGCCAAGTACGCCTGTGCAGATTTCATCCAGGTAACTCTCTCTCACTGGCATTAAATCGCAAACAAATATTAGTGGTAAAGTACAGGTTGTTTGAAGTGGGGTTGTACGAGGTACTTATCCATAGTGTTATACCTGCAGTAAACGGTGGCACATCCCCAGTTTAGAGAAGCAAACAGGTCAGGCCCGGTTCTACGGGGGAGCATAAGGGTGCATTGCACCCTCAGTTGTGACGTTATGCACCCTCATTTGAAAAATGAAAAATGAAAAAAGTGAAAAATATTACATATATAATAATAATAATAGTAGTAATAATAATAATAATAATAATAAGAAGAATATAGTTGGAATAAAATAAATTGTAATTGTGGTTAAATAAATTGTCTGCTGCATTTATTTGAATTTAAACGGTAAGTAACGTTATTATCTAAGGTGCGCGTGACCTTGTGCCGCTGAGCGTTCATCACCTGCAAGGTGCTTACACAGCAGTCAATGGATGGACATCAGAAAATGGTTAAACAACCAGCCCTCGATCGCCTAGCAGTAACACTGCAATCTACTGCAGGTAATAAAAGTTCAG